>NC_084580.2:2107500-2312500 GCF_033978685.3 Nerophis lumbriciformis
GGTGCTAAACTATAAAATTAGTGCCTATGAGAGTTCACCGTGGTTATGGCTTCAGGGAAAAAACTGTTCTTGAGTCTGTTTGTCTTAGACCTGATGACCCTGTAGCGCCTTCCTGAGGGCAGCGGGTCAAACAGGTCAAAGCTAGGGTGGGAGCTGTCCTTGCCCGACATTTCCACTCGCATCATCCGACTACGAGGGGTACCACTGGCTTATATGGCGTGGAATGGGTTCTACAAATTGTGAGTTTAAATATTTTATTTCTTTATTTTTTTCACGTTTAATATGTTTTTTCTCATTTTAATTTTGACAGTACCACATAAGATATGTTTAAATTGCTGATGCGAGTTTATTGATTTTTAAATGCGGCAGAAAATAACCCGTTTTGGACACTGTTGAGGTGATCCAATGCCCAGTAGGGCGTAAATGTGTTTCTGTATCGTATTTCTCCAGCATGTGGTGACATCAATGATGTTATTTTGAGAGGTAATCATTGAAGTCGGACACCACTGAAGGCCTAGGTGGGAAACGCACGGCCCGCCACTGCAAAACAGGAATGGTGAAAATGATCGTTTCATTGATCATTAAGAATTCTGCTGATTGTGTGGAATTGATTATTGGTTATCTTGAAGCCAACAAAACAAAGTGTACTTCTTGGCTGCAAACACAAGGGGCACCGTGGATTTATTCTCAACTCGTTTCCTGTTTAAAGACAGAAAACTTAACGTATGGATCAGAATGGTTCCATTCGGAAACTTGAGAGAGATTGTCCTGTCTCTTAACAAGTAAATAAATGATTAATTTCTGCCATTGTTGATTAATTAAATACATTCAAGGAAACACTCTTCCCTTATAATATCATCAACTTGCAAAAATATTAGTATTTGCACTGCTCAGTGGCCTTGTGGTTAGAGCGTCCGTCCTGAGACTGGAAGGTCGTGAGGTCAAACCCCGGTCTGGTCACACCAAGGACTATAAAATGGAACCCATTGAGGGTAGGAAATGGAGGGTTAAATCACCAAATTCCCGAGTAAGGTCACCACTGCTGCTCACTGCTCCCCTCACCTCCCAGAGGGTGAACATGGGGATGGGTCAAATGCAGAGAGTAATTTCACCACACCTAGTGTGTGTGTGACTATCGTTGGGACTTTAACTTTATATCTTTATTTGCTACATGGGGCATTGCACATTAATGGACATATAAAATCTAAATGTGCCAGATTGTAGCCAAAGGCTAATTTCCATCTGCTCTCCCCGGCAGGTTGAGAGTATATACAACAACGTCCATAAAAAACATGTAAAGAAAAGTTAGACAGCACCAACATCGGACATATACAGTACAATACAATTCACAGACTCGGATATAATAATAAGAATACAATCAAATGTAGACCTATATAAAACGAAAGGTTTCTGCATGACTTCAGCTCAGGACGGATCTAGAACAGTGGTTCTTAACCTTGTTGGAGGTACCGAACCCCACCAGTTTCATATGTGGATTCACCAAACCCTTCTTTAGTGAAAAATAATTTTTTTTTTTTTTCCAAATTCAAGACAAAGTTATATGTTTTTGGTAACATTTTAGTACGGGGAACATATTCTAAGTAGCAACGACTTAATTTAGAGTTATTTGGACACCAGGGGAACATATTCTAAGTAACAAAGACTTAATTAAGAGTTATTTGGACACTAGGGGAACATATTCTAAGTAACCAAGACTTAATTTAGAGTTATTTGGACACTAGGGGAACATATTCTAAGTAACAAAGACTTATTTTGGAGTTATTTGGACACTAGGGGAACATATTCTAAGTAACAAAAACTTATTTTGGAGTTATTTGGACACTAGGGGAACATATTCTAAGTAATAAAGACTTAATTTAGAGTTATATGCTTAGGGTTTGGGTCAGGGTTAGAGGGTTAGGGTTATAATAAGGCCATGCCGAATAAGGCATTAATAAGTACTTAATAATGACTAGTTAAGAGCCAATATGGTACTAATTTGCAAGTTAATAAGCAACTAATTAATGGTGAATATGTTCCCCATACTAAAGTGTTACCATGTTTTATTACTGGTGCACAAAATGAACCGTGCATGAACATCACCTTGTTCAAAGAACAAAACCAACACAGTGCATAAACTCACAACAAATTACACACCTGCAAACCAGTCAGCTGTTGCCGTATCCGTAATACGCCGATAGGGAGAAGTTTGTATTTACACGATGAGTCGGGTGTGTTTTGACCTCCGCTGAACCCCTGAGCCCGACTCACCGAACCCCTAGGTTTCGATCGAACCCAGGTTAAGAACCACTGATCTAGAATGAAGTCACCATAGTAGTTACGTTACGCCGAGAGTTGTTGAAATGTTGAAACAATAAAAGCATGCATGCTGCAGTAACACTTTCACCATTTGTCAAAAAAACTTCACAACGGTAATGTGATCCCAGAACATCAGGAGAGATTTTGGACCAAATGATTAATGAGGTTTGCAGAGACACAATGGGGGAGAAGTTAACATCTAAATGGGGCGACAAGGGATAGTGATTGGTTGGAAGATGATAGAGAGACATATGATCTTTGGGGTGCAGATTATTATATATGTATAATTAATCATTTAATCATGTGATAATTATGATACCATCATACCTTTTTGACTTTAATAATGATTTGGAGTGCATGGGGGAGTGGAAATAACAGCCTCTCTCTTTCTGACCACAAGGCGACTTAAGTACCGGTATGTTGCGCAACACAGCAGCAACATAACCATTGTTGTAATAGTGGTAAGGATCAAGCTGCTTGGTCAGCATTATTTCCACTGATAAGTTCATGCAGCTCCACAACAGTACAGCAAGTGTAACATGCATTTGTTTCACACCAACAGCTGAGTAGCACAACCAACATTCTAAAGCGCATCCATATTAAGCTGATGGAAAAGTATACACTCATACAGTGAGTGCATATGCGGTTGATGCACATACAGTCGCGATCAAAAGTTTACACTTGTAAAGAACATAATGTCATGGCTCTCTTGAGTTTCCAATCATTTCTACAACTCTTGTTTTTTTGTGATAGAGTGATTGGAGCACATACTTGTTGGTCACAAAAAACATTCATGAAGTTTGGTTCTTTTATGAATTTATTATGGGTCTACTGAAAATGTGAGCAAATCTGCTGGCTCAAAAGTATACATACAGCAATGTTAATATTTGGTTACATGTCCCTTGGCAAGTTTCACTGCAATAAGGCGCTTTTGGTAGCCATCCACAAGCTTCTGGTTGAATTTTTGACCGCTCTTCTTGACAAAATTGGTGCAGTTCAGCTAAATTTGTTGGTTTTCTGACATGGACTTGTTTCTTCAGCATTGCCCACACGTTTAAGTCAGGACTTTGGGAAGGCCATTCTAAAACCTTCATTCTAGCCTGATTTAGCCATTCCTTTACCACTTTAGAGGTGTGTTTGGGGTCATTGTCCTGTTGGAACACCCAACTGCGCCCAAGATCCAGGTTGTCCTGAAGAATTTGGAGGTAACCCTCCTTTTTTATTGTCCCATTTACTCTCTGTAAAGCACCAGTTCAATTTGCAGCAAAACAGGCCCAGAGCATAATACTACCACCACCATGCTTGACGGTAGGCATGGTGTTCCTGGGATTAAAGGCCTCATCTTTTCTCCTTCAAACATATTGCTGGGTATTGTGGCCAAACAGCAAAATTTTTGTTTCATCTGACCACAGAACTTTCTTCCAGAAGGTCTGATTTTTGTCCATGTGATGTCAGATGAAACAAAAATTGAGCTGTTTGGCCACAATACCCAGCAATATGTGTGGAGGAGTAAAGGTGAGGGCTTTAATCCAAGGAGCACCATCCCTACCGTCAAGCATGGTGGTGGTAGTGTTATGCTCTGGGCCTGTTTTTTCATTCAAGGAATGCCTAAATCAGGCTAGAATTAAGGTTTTAGAATGGCCTTCCCAAAGTCCTGACTTAAACGTGTGGACAATGCTAAAGAAACAAGTCCATGTCAGAAAACCAACAAATTTAGCTGAACTGCACCAATTTTGTCAAGAGGAGTGGTCATAAATTCAACCAGAAGCTTGCCAGAAGCTTGTGGATGGCTACCAAAAGCGCCTTATTGCAGTGAAACTTGCCAAGGGACATGTAACCAAATATTAACATTGCTGTATGTATACTTTTGACCCAGCAGATTTGGTCACATTTTCAGTAGACCCATAATAAATTCATAAAAGAACCAAACTTCATGAATGTTTTTTGTGACCAACAAGTATGTGCTCCAATCACTCTATCACAAAAAAATAAGAGTTGTAGAAATTATTGGAATCTCAAGACAGCCATGACATTATGTTCTTTACAAGTGTATGTAAACTTTTGACCACGACTGTACGTGTGTTTCTTAAAGTGACAGGTTTCTTGCGTATGGACAAACCTAAATATCATACAACATTGGAAACCAATCATAGTACTACAAATACATAGCGTATTGTAACATGATTATTTATACCTATCAAAAATTAACAATATCTTTGAACAAAAAAAGCCCAAACATGTTTCAATGTCCTTCTGGCTTTCTGTCCGTCAGGTCAGGACATGTGGATACATTTTTCCAAGTTTTGGAGCGTTACATAACAAACGCAGCGCCGCTACACATTCCATGGGAACTGAATTGTGCACATGAAACTGCTGCAAAACTTTTGAAATGATTCTCTCTGTATATTTGTGAGGGATTTAACAGTCGGGAGGGTGACTAATTCCTTGCCTCCAGCTATTCACGCTGCATGATCTCTCCTAACAGACTCATCGGCCCCAGACTGATTTCGGATGCCTTTTCTACAAAACGTTTTTTTTTTTTTTTAATCAAATTTTGTTTTGTCCATGTTTTTCTCACTGCCAGCTTGTCCTATCAGCCGGTGTCTTCTTGGTGTGGCATTATTTTCTTTTAAATGTTTCCAAAATTATTCAGATAATCAGAAAATAGTGGTGTACTGATATAATAAATACTGTATAACTGTATTATCATACAGCGGAACCTCCAATGCAATATTCTCAAAGGCATTTTCAACATTCCCAACTGTCATAAAGTATCAATAGTAGCTACCTATTATATAATAAAACTAAATACTCACCCGATGGACAGTTTTTCGTCTGGTCCAGCTGGCCGGGGACTTTTTCTGTTGATTTTGGGTAAGCAGTCCATTTATGTTGAAGTAGCTTGGCTCCAAGTTCCACATTCACAGTCTCACTCTTTCTTCAAAAGTATAAGGTTGTAAATGTTGCATTCCAGTTGCGTCGCAGCGAGGATCGTGTTTCTCAGGATGCAAAAAACAAAAGCGGAACCTGCGTGAAGGTAAGGGCACTCTATTTAATATTTTAAGCAAAGTACAAAGTAACAAAACAGAAGGAAAATGGAACAAAAACAGGCTTACCTTTCATTGAGGGATAAAATAAACGCGAGCTGTCGTAAGAAGAGAACAATGGATCCCAGTGGTGTGCCTTCAGGGCCAGCAAGGCCTTATCATGGCCTAACATAACCAGAAATCATGATCGTAATTAAAGATAAAAGTAATTTTTAATTTACTTTCCCTAAATATCTAAACGTATTCATATTCTCTTCATGTCATATTATGCTCCTTCCAGCACTGGTGTTTTTAGGTTATAGAGTTGTTATCCAATCAGAATTCAGCTAGCTCATGTTGTCATGCTGTGCCAAATCTGCCGAGAGCCTTCAGAATCAATAATGCAGGTTTCCGTGCACTGTCAGTGAACGGGGACATACAGTTGATAGACAGTTGCGATAGCCAATCAGATCACGAGTTGTTGTCAGTAAGGCCTTCTAGCTGGCCTATGGCAGATATATATAGTGATGTCATACTTGCCAACCCTCCCGGATTTTCTGGGAGACTCCCGAAATTCAGCGCCTCTCCCGAAAACCTCCCGGGACAAATTTTCTCCCGAAAATCTCCCGAAATTCAGGCGGACTCAGGTCCATGAGGACCTGAGTCCGCTAACCCACAATATAACCAGCATACCTGCCCAATCACGTTATAACTGTAGAATGATGGAGGGCGAGTTCTTGGTTTCTTATGTGGGTTTATTGTTAGGCAGTTTCATTAACTTCCTCCCAGCGCGGCAACAACACACAACAACAGCAGTCACATTTTTGTATACCGTAAAGCAGTTCGTTTGCCGTAAACAGCAATGTTGTGACACTCTTAAACAGGACAATACTGCCATCTAGTGTTATGTGTGTGTATATGTGTAAATAAATGAACACTGAAATTCAAGTATTTATTTATATATATATATATATATATATATATATATATATATATATATATATATATATATATATATATATATATATATATACTTATATATATATATATATATATATATATATACATATACATATACATATATATATATATATATATATATATATATATATATATATACATATATATAATACAATTAATATATATATATACATATAATAAAATACATAAATATATATATATATATATATATGAAATACTTGACTTGGTGAGTTCTAGCTGTAAATATACTCCTCCCCTTTTAGCCACGCCCCGACCACGCCCCCTTCTACCCCGACCACGCCCGCCCCCACCCCCCCTCCCCCCACCTCCTGAAATCGGAGGTCTCAAGGTTGGCAAGTATGAGTGATGTTATGAGCTAGGTAACATAAGAACTCCATTACCCAGCATGCCACAGTAGTGAAGAGCATGCCCAGTAGCCCCGTTTAGGTTGTTGAATCAAATCAAATCAAATCAACTTTATTTATAAAGCACATTTAAAATTTACCACAGGGGTAGCCAACGTGCTGTACAATGGGCAGGTTAAAAGATAACACAAGAGAAATGAGCAAGCACAACACAACACAAACAAAGCATGATAAAAATAAATAAATAAATAAAATTAAAATAAATAAATACAAAAACAGGTTCACAGCAGGTGCATTGTGGGACGCCATAGCAGGATGGAGATCACTCAGTGTTAAAAGCCACGGAATAAAAGTATGTTTTTCAGAGTGATTTAAAAACAGGAAGAGAGGAGGCCTGACTAACACTCAGAGGTAAGTTGTTCCAGAGCTTGGGAGCAGCAGCGGCGAAAGCTTTGTCACCTCTAAGCTTCAGCCTTGTGTCAGGGACCGTCAATAGCAGCTGATCGGCTGATCTTAGGGATCGGGCGGGCAGTAAGGCTGAAGGAGGTCGGAGAGATAAGTTGGAGCGAGGTTGTTTAGACACTTAAAAACAAATAGTAGGAGTTTAAAATGTATTCGATAACGCACAGGGAGCCAGTGAATGTAGGCATGCAACAGGATGTTTTTGATGAGCACGCTGTGGAGTAAACTTTAAGAACTCAGTCAACACGACTCGTCTGCATCTTTTATGATTAGACAAGACAACACATATATTTGCAAGGCCATTTTCAAGAAGGATATTTAAAGAGAAACTACATCTTGTGAGACCATGTCGGCCAACCCCGGAAGCTAGCTCAGCTGTCCCGGCGATGAAATGTTTTATTTCTTTATTTTTTCACATTTCATATGGTTTTTGCAATTTTAATTTTGACATAAGATATGTTTTAATTGCTGATGCTAAATGCGCAAGAAAATAACCCATTTTGTACAATGCCCAGTAGTGCGTAAATGTGTTTCTGTATAGTATTTCTCCAGCAATGGTCATGTGGTGACATAATTTATGGTATTTTGAGAGGTAATCATTGAAGTCGGACATCACTGAAGGCCTAGGTGGGAAACGCTTGGCCTGCCACTGATGGTTCCTCAAAATGATTGTGAACGAGAGGCAACATTCCAAAAAAAGTGCAGTCCCCCTTTAAGACCTTATCAGTTATCATGTGTGGTCCCTGTCTCTTTTTTTGAACCTGCAAAGGATGCCTGCTTGCCATTTCGCTTCTATTTAGTTTGAATCGGCCCTTCTCAGTCCCAGCATCAGCTCTGCGTTGTATCATCGGTAGTGTGTGTTCTATGTCATTTACAGGTGCAGGTGAGAACTGACATGTTGGAGCTGCAGTTTGTCAACATGTGTAAAATGTGACAGAAACCCTCCTCTCCCCACATCCTGCTGATCTTTTCCTGCTCCATGTCACTGGAGCTCTCTATTGTCTCTGCTAATACAAAATAAATCATCCAAATATTTTACAGTTAATGCGTCCCTAAGTCTAAAGAAAGAGGTCAGTGAGTCAGTGAGGAGTCGTTGCTCGTGACTAGGAAGTCACACCTGCTCACACAAACGGTCAGTCCACGCCCATCTGGTCATTCTGTGTGTGAGGAAAACAGAAGCAATTACTCACAAGTGGAGGGGTCATACTGTGGACCAGTATTTTTCAACCACTGTGCCACGGCACACTGGGAGATTATCTAATTTCACCTATTTGGGTTAAAAATATATTTTGCAAACCAGTAATTATAGTCTGCAAATTATGTGTAGCTGTTGAGTGTCGGTGCTGTCTCGAGCTAGGCAAAGTAACCGTGTAATACTCTTCCATATCAGTAGGTGGCAGCAGGTAGCTAATTGCTTTGTAGATGTCGGAAACAGCGGAAGGCAGCGTGCAGATAAAAAGGTGTTTAATGCTTAAACCAAAAATAAACAAAAGGTGAGTGCCCCTTAGAAAGCTTAGGGAAGGCTATGCAGAACGAAGCTAAGACTGAACTGGCTGCGAAGTAAACAAAAACAGAACGCTGGACAACAGCAAAGACTTACTGTGGAGCAGAGACGGCGTCCACAAAGTACATCCGAACATGACATGACAATCAGCAATGTCCCCGCAAAGAAGGATAATAACAACTGAAATATTCTTGATTGCTAAAACAAAGTAGATGCGGGAAATATCACTCAAAGGAAGACATGAAACTGCTACAGGAAAATAGCAAAAAAAGAGAAAAAGCCACCAAAATAGGAGCGCAAGACAAGAACTAAAAGAGTACACACAGGAAAACAGCACACAACTCCAAATAAGTCAGGGCGTGATGTAACAGGTGGTGACAGTACACCTACTTTGAGACAAGAGCTTTAGTGATGCATGCTTGGTTATGGTTTAAAGTCATATCCAACAAATGCGACAATTACTTTTTACTGTCAACTGAGTTTCGTTTTTTAATGATTTCTGCTGGTGGTGTGCCTTCGGACTTTTTCAATGCAAAAAATGTGTCTTGGCTCAAAATTTTTTGAAAAACACTGATGTAGACTACGTTTTGACCGTCCATTTAGATTGCACATTCTTGTTTTGGTAGTGGTCAGTGCCTAAAACCCAGTATGGACATGGCAGCAACATCTCCAAGTTAAGTTCTAATAGTGACTTTTAACTTTAATCCACAATGCCTGTCATGATCGCTCATGGCAGGTTGGGTTTATGTTTCATATTTCTGTCTTTTTGATAGTAGTTCCTGTCCAGCGGTCTGAATATTGGTTCCAGCTCCTGTCTGCCTTTAATCTCTAGATTACAGATTAGGTGGCTCACCTGTCCCTCATCATTAATCAGGAGGGTTTATACCAGTGTCGCCTTTCTTGTGATACTGGTTCGTTGTGCAAAACCCAAAACCAGTGAAGTTGGCACGTTGTGTAATTCGTAAATAAAAACAGAATACAATGATTTGCAAATCCTTTTGAACTTATATTCAATTGAATAGACTGCAAATTGAGAAACATATTTTTTTGCCAAATAATCATTAACTAAGAATTTAATGGCAGCATCACATTGCAAACAAGTTGGCACTGGGGCATTTTTACCACTGCGTTACATGTCCTTTCCTTTTAACAACACTCAGTAAACGTTTGGGAACTGAGGAGACCAATTTTTGAAGCTTTTCAGGTGGAATTCTTTCCCATTCTTGCTTGATGTACAGCTTAAGTTGTTCAACAGTCCGGGGTCTCCGTTGTGGTGTTTTAGGCTTCATAATGCGCCACACCATTTCAATGGGAGACAGGTCTGGACTACAGGCAGGCCAGTCTAGTACCCGCATTCTTTTACTATGAAGCCACGCTGTTGTAACACGTGGCTTGGCATTGTCTTGCTGAAATAAGCAGGGGCGTCCATGATAACGTTGCTTGGATGGCAACATATGTTACTCCAAAACCTGTACGTACCTTTCAGCATTAATGGCGCCTTCACAGATGTGTAAGTTACCCATGCCTTGGCCACTAATACACCCCCAAACCATCACAGATGCCGGCTTTTGAACTTTGCGCCTATAACAACCAGGATGGTTCTTTTCCTCTTTGGTCCAGAGAACACAACGTCCACAGTATCCAAAAACAATTTGAAATGTGAACTGATCAGATCACAGAACACTTTTCCACTTTGCATCAATCCATCTTAGATGAGCTCGGGCCCAGCAAAGCCGGCAGCTTTTCTGGGTGTTGTTGATAATTGGCTTTCGCTTTGCATAGTAGAGTTTTAACTTGCACTTACAGATGTAGCGACAAACTGTAGTTACTGACAGTGGTTTTCTGAAGTGTTCCTGAGCCCATGTGGTGATATCTTTTACACAACACCGCCTGAAGGATTTATCGCTTACGTGCAGTGATTTATCCAGATTATCTGAACCTTTTGATGATATTACGGACGGTAGATGGTGAAATCCCTAAATACCTTGCAATAGCTCGTTGAGAAATGTTGTTCTTAAACTATTCGACAATTTGCTCACGCATTTGTTCACAAAGTGGTGACCCTCGCCCCATCCTTGTTTGTGAATGACTGGGCATTTCATGGAAGCTGCTTTTATACCCAATCATAGCACCCACCTGTTCCTTAATTAGCCTATTCACCTGTGGGATGTTCCAAATAAGTGTTTGATGGGCATTCCTCAACTTTCTCAGTCTTTTTTGCCACTTGTGCCAGCTTTTGTGAAACATGTTGCAGGCACGAAATTCCAAATGAGTTAATATTTGCAAAAAATAACAACGTTTTCCAGTTCAAACGTTAAGTATCTTGTCTTTGCAGTCTATTCAATTGAATATAGATTGAAAAGGATTTGCAAACCATTGTATTCTGCTTTTATTTACCATTTACACAAAGTGCCAACTTCACTCGTTTTGGGGTTTGTAGTATATTGTATGGTGTTCCCCTGCTTTCCTAGCCTCCTTTTGTCTCACCTGTGATCTACTGCCGCAGCAACGCTGTTTCTCCCTCCTTTGCGTCCTTAATTAAAGGACCTGTCACTTGCATATTGCCTGCGGTCTCTGCATCCCGGGGTCACGCCAACAGCCAGCATGCAACATTGTAACAATGACAGTATAACACATTTCTCCCAGCTCACAACACACAAAGGATTTACCTGCCTGTGAGCTACAAACCCACATTGTATGGAGCAGCTCTCATCATTTTGGTGGAATTTTGCTTTGTTGTTCCATTATCTTCATTGCCCTGGGACGGAGGTCAGCAACCCGTGGCTCTCGAGCCGCATGCGGCTCTTTAGTGCCGCCCTAGTGTCTCCCTGGAGCATTTTTAAAAAAGGATTGAAAATGGAAAAAGATGGGGGACATTTTTTTTTTTGTTTTAGTATATTTTTTGTTTGAGGACAAACATGACACAAACCTTCCCAATTGTTAGAAAGCCCACTGTTTAATATGTTTGTGTGTATGCTTCACTGATGAGAGTATTTGGTGAACATGGTTTTGTCCTACTAATTTTGGCGGTTCTTGAACTCACCCTAGTGTGGACTGTGACACAACACTTTGTTTACATGTAAAATCTTCCATTCCTTTTTTTGTCTCATTTTGTCCATCAAATGTTTTATGCTGTGCGTGAATGCACAAAGGTGAACTTTGTTGACGTTATTGACTTGTGTGGAGTGCTAATCAGGCATATTTGGTCAGTGTATGACTGCAAGCTAATCAATGCTAACATGCTATTTAGGCTAGCTGTATGTACATATTGCATCATTATGCCTCATTTGTAGGTATATTTGAGCTCATTTAATATCCTTTACTTTTATCCTCTTTGTATATAATTTAGTTATGCATGTCTCATGACACATTATCTGTATGTATTATTGGCTGCATTTCTAATGGTTGTTTGTGTGCCATGTTGTTCCAGACCACAGGAAACGTTACCCAGCTTGCAAAGATTGTAATAAATCCATTAAAAGAAGACAGCCTGTCGTTTCCTTCAACTTGGACACACACATCTATAACTTTGACCATTACAAGCCACTTATTTCCAGGAGTTATCTCACTTTCTGAGTAGCCTCTGATTTACTAATATTTTCCAATGTTGTAAAAATGTGTAGAATAAATATTGAATTTCAACATTTCTGTCAACAGGGATTTGCTTCAGCCTGCGACCCATTTTCATTTTGATAGTAGGCTAATATAAGTAATATCGACACTTACATCATGTGTTGTCTTCATTATGACACTTACCGTATATAAGACTTTTAAAGTCATTTTGATAGTAGGTTAATATAGCCACTTACGTCATGTGTTGCCATCATTATAACACTTATATAAGACTTTTAAAGTAATTTTGATAGAAGCCTAACATAGCTAATATAGACACTTACATCATGTGTTGCTTTTATTATAACACTTTTTAAGACTTTTCATTTTTTGCGGCTCCAGACAGATTTGTTTTTTGTATTTTTGGTCCAATATGGCTCTTTCAATGTTTTGGGTTGCCGACCCCTGGCCTGGGAAGTTTATGTCCTGCAGCCCCAGTTGTTGAGATATATATATATATTTTTTATTAGGGATGCACTTACTGAAAATGATTGGTCCAATCAACAATGAGGGAACCAAGGCCGAAAACGGAAACACAGAAAGATAAATTATTATGCCAATTTGTGCATTTCTGACTGTGACTGTGTACTAACCTCACTAAAATCAAGTCATTGCAATTGCACAACTTAATAGTTATATTTCAAAGAATAAAACAATCATGAAATTATGAAGTGAATTATATTTAGACAGCACTTTTTCTTGCGCTTTACGTTAAGAAACCCATTATCTACATTTGCGCTACATTTATACCATGCATACAGGCCAACTACTGAGTGGCACCACAGTCGGAGTCAATGTGCTTGGGGGTACTTTTTTTTCTGTGCGATGTAAAAGCACTGAAAGCTACGTTAGTATGAGCGTGCAAGCTAATATCCATTATTAATATCTAGGGATGTCCGATAATGGCTTTTTGCCGATACCCGATATTCCGATATTGTCCAACTCTTTAATTACCGATACCGATATCAACTGATGTATGCAGTCGTGGAATTAACACATTATTATGCCTAATTTGGACAACCAGGTATGGTGAAGATAAGGTACTTTTAAAAAGAATTAATAGAATAAAAAAAGATAAATAAATTAAAAACATTTTCTTGAATAAAAAAGAAAGTAAAAAATATAAAAACAGTTACATTGAAACTAGTAATTAATGAAAATTAGTAAAACTAACTGTTAAAGGTTAGTATTATTAGTGGACCAGCAGCACACACAATCATGTGTGCTTACGGACTGTATCCCTTGCAGACTGTATTGATATATATTGATATATAATGTAGGAACCAGAATATTAATAACAGAAAGAAACAACCCTTTTGTGTGAATGAGTGTGAATGAGTGTAAATGGGGAAGGAAGGTTTTTTGGGTTGGTGTACTAATTGCAAGTGTATCTTGTGTTTTTTATGTTGATTTAATAAAAAATAAAAAAAATAAAATAAAAACCCGATACCGATTATAAAAAAACGATACCGATAATTTCCGATATTACATTTTAACGCATTTATCGGCCGATAATATCGGCAGGCCGAAATTATCAGACATCCCTGTTAATATCCATTATTTTCTTTTGCAGCATGATGTTATTAGTAATTAAATACATTTAAGCACTCATTTTAATGCAGTTAAAGTAAGACAACTATTTCAGATGAATAGTGTAACGGTACAGTGGAGGAGGAGACAGCACGGAGGCAGGGACGTCGTTTAGCTTGCAGCGTGTTTATTAATATACAGGAATGAAGTGTGTGACTAATCCAAATATATATAGTGTGACTATCCATCCATCCATTTTCTACCGCTTGTCCCTTTTGGGGTTGCGGCGGGTCGCTGGAGCCTATCTTAGCTACAATCGGGCGGAAGGCGGGGTACACCCTGGACAAGTCTCCACCTCATGTGAAGTGAATTACATTTATATAGCGCTTTTTCTCAAGTGACTCCAAGCGCTTTACATTGTGAAACCCAATATCTAAGTTACATTTAGACCAGTGTGGGTGGCACTGGGAGCAGGTGGGTAAAGTGTCTTGCCCAAGGACACAACGGAAGTGACTAGGATGGCGGAAGCGGGGATCGAACCTGGAACCCTCAAGTTGCTGGCACGGCCGCTCTACCAACCGAGCTATACCGCCCTCATCACAGGGCTAGTGTGACAATGTGAAGCGATTATATGTAGAGTGTTACCGGGTGGTGTTGGCAGGCTCGGAGGTCCAGGGACAGGCAGGTGGTCAGGGGCTGGAGCAAGGCGTCGTTGTCTGGGGGCAGGTGTGTGGTCGAGATCCGGGAAGGCAGCAGGAAGTCCAAAGGGTATCCGGGGAGACGAGACACACAGCTCGAAACCAGGTAATGACAAAGGGGCTGCTGGATGATGACACAGGACAAGACACAATGAGCACAATGGAGGGGAAACACAAAGAGCGAGGAAGCACATAGGCAAAGAAGCTGGAGACGTGTAAGGCTTACTGTACTGGTACAAGTAGCTACGTTCTGGCACAGGACACGCTGGCTTAAGAAGGCAGGGAAGATCTCATCAGCGTCAGGTGTGTTGATTGTTGAGTGAGTGCAGCCGCAGGCGCGGCTGATGAAGGACAGGAATGCTCGTGGGCGTGTCCCGAGGCGTGCTCAGCGGAGCGCACAGCACAGTGAGAGGCGGCAGGTGTTTGAACCGTAACAGATAGGGCAGAATGGCTTTATATTATTAAAAAAATATTGGCAAAAAATAGACATTGCTTTAGATGTATCACCACTACATGTTGAGTCTGTCTCTCAGAAAATGTGCTGCTGCTGCTTGCTGTCTGAATACATGCTTTAGCATAAAACACAAAATGGCAAAAATGTAATCTCTGCATGCATTGTAACTTTAAAGTGCTTCTTATAATATGATAAAAATATTACATTCATTTTTAATTTATTAAAATATATAAAACGAAGACAATGGGAAGAAAATGCCCTGCAATCATATTCTATAAATGAAAAAACGTACATGTTTCTTCACGGCAAGGCTTTGGTGAACACAATGCCACCTCCTCCTCTGTAGCAGCCTCTATGTGCATGTTGTGTCTGTAAATGTTTTCTGATTACATCACATCGCAAACAGCATGCATTATTTCATTGAAATATTAGCTTAGGTTGCAGCCAAATGAGCCAATAGCCGATCGTACTTTAAATACAGTTTAAGTTTGGGTTACCGACTTTGATGTCCCTGTTTTCATTTTAAAAGATTATCAATCAGATAAAATTGCTCCACGAGACTTCTTTAAACCGTGACGCGTCACGTCACGTTACGTCGCTTTCCACCAACAGTATATCAGCATTATATCAGTCAGGTTCATGGTGCAGGTAGCAGCGATTGTTATTTTTGGAAGAAAACCTTCCAAATAAACGTACGTAGTGTGCATTATACAAACATTTTTATTTTACGTATTTCTATTGTTATTAAAATAGTTTTATTATTTTTTTACATTCTGCAATTCGGCGCCCCTACCAAGGTTTTGCCTGTCGGGAAAGCCAGAACTGGGTGCAACCGTAAATGTATTGTTATGTTCGGTGTTGCCAAAAAGGAATATTTTTGACGTGGACTCCTTAGTGATTGTGGCCTAAAAACATGCATAAAGCTGGCCCTGCAGCGTGTCTATTGATTTTTCTATTCCGTCAAGATCAGTGGTCCCCAACCGGTCCGTGGATCAATTTTTACCGGGCCGCACAAAAAATTAGAAAAATAAATAAATAAATTAATTAATTAATTAATTCAAAAAATTATTAAATCAACATAAAAAACACAAGATACACTTACAATTAGTGCACCAACCCAAAAAACCTCCCTCATTCACACTCATTCGCACAAAAGGGTTGTTTCTTTCTGTTATTAATATTCTGGTTCCTACATTATATATCAATATATATCAATACAGTCTGCAGGGATACAGTCCGTAAGCACACATGATTGTATTTTTTTATAACAAAAAAATAAAAAAATAAAAAAAAACATACATTCAAAGTTCCTTTCACTGGAACTAAGTGGCCAAGCCCAACTCCTGAAAAACAACCCCACACCATAATTCCTCCGCTGACCCCTCTCTGTCAGTTTACGTGGCCTACCACTTGGTGGCTGAGTTGCTGTTGTTCCCAAACTTTTCCATTTTTTTATAATAAAGCTGACAGTTGACTTTGGAATATTTAGGAGCGAGGACATTTCACGACTGGATTAGTTGCACAGGTGGCATCCTATGACAGTTCCACGCTGGAAATCACTGAGCTCCTGAGAGCGGCCCATTCTTTCACAAATGTTTGTAGAAATAGTCTCCATGCCTAAGTGCTTGATTGTATACACCTGTGGCCGGGCCAAGTGATTAGGACACCTGATTCTCATCATTTGGATGGTTGACCAAATGCTTTTGGCAATATAGTGTATGTCTGTCTGTAAAAAAATAAAAAATATGCCACTTTCATTTACTGTAGCTCAGGGGTGTTCAAAGAGTTGCTATTTTTTCATTGGCCCGCATCATGATCTGAAAATTAAAATGAATGACTTGTTTACGAGGTATACTGTTTTACATTACCCCCATTTTAGCATCTCTTCACTTCTCCCAGTTCATTTTAGAATTCATTTTAAAATATTGTTGTGTGTTTTTAAATCTCTTAATGGATTAGCGCCACAATACATCTCAGACCTTTTAAAAATGTAAACCCCCACAACGTCTCTGAGGTCAGCTGATCAGTTTCTTCTTGTCGTCCCAAAAACCCGTTTAAAATCCAGAGGTGATCATGCATTTTCTGCTGTGGCTCCACAACTTTGTAACAATATCCCTCTTGCTATTCAAACGGCTCCCTCTTTAATGAGTTTTTAAATTACGTCTTAAAACATATTTTTACTCTTTGGCTTTTAAACCAGCAGGAGAGTTGTGTGATTTTACAACATTTTATTTTCTCTGATGTATTTTATGTAATTATTCTTTTTATAGTTGAATGTTTTATATTACTGACTCTTCTAGTATGTACAGTCGTGGTCAAAAGTTTACATACACTTGTAAAGAACATTATGCCATTGTTTTTTTGAGTTTTCAATAATTTCTACAACTGTTATTTTTTTGTGATAGAGTGATTGGAGCACATACTTGTTGGTCACAAAAAACATTCATGAAGTTTGGTTCTTTTATGAATTTAGTATGGGTGTTCATCACATCTGATATCACATGGACAAAGATAAGACCTTCTGGAGGAAAGTTCTGTGGTCAGATGAAACAAAAATTGATCTGTTTGGCCACAATACCCAGCAATATGTTTGAAGGAGAAAAGGCGAGACCTTTATTCCCAGGAACACCAAACCTACCGTCAAGCATGGTGGTGGTAGTATTATGCTATGGGCCTGTTTTGCTGCCAATGGAACTGGTGCTTTAAATAGGACAATGAAAAAGGAGGATTACCTCCAAATTCTTCAGGACAATCTAAAATCATCAGCCCGGAGGTTGGGTCTTGGGCGCAGTTGGGTGTTCCAACAGGACAATGACCCCAAACACACGTCAAAAGTGGTAAAGGAATGGCTAAATCAGGCTAGAATTAAGGTTTTAGAATGGCCTTCCCAAAGTCCTGACGTGTGGACAATGCTGAAGAAACAAGTCCATGTCAGAAAACCAAGAAATTTAGCTGAACTGCGGCAATTTTGTCAAGAGGAGTGGTCAAAAATTCAACCAGAAGCTTGCCAGAAGCTTGTGGATGGCTACCAAAAGCGCCTTATTGCAGTGAAACTTGCCAAGGGACATGTAACCAAACATTAACATTGCTGTATGTATACTATGTATACTCTGGGGCGGCATGGCGTAGTGGGTAGAGCAACTGTGCCAGAAACCTGAGGGTTGCAGGTTCGCTCCCCGCCTCTTACCATCCAAAAATCGCTGCCGTTGTGTCCTTGGGCGGGACACTTCACCCTTTGCCCCTGGTGCCACCCACACCGGTGAACTGAATGATGAATGATAGGTGGTGGTCGGAGGGGCCGTTGGCGCAAATTGCAGCCACGCTTCCGTCAGTCTACCCCAGGGCAGCTGTGGCTATGAAAGTAGCTTTCCACCACCAGGTGTGAATGAATGATGGGGTCTACATGTAAAGCGACTTTGGGTACTTAGAAAAGCGCTATATAAATCCTTATTATTATTATTACTTTTGACCCAGCAGATTTGGTCACATTTTCAGTAGACCCATAATAAATTAATAAAAGAACCAAACTTAATGAATGTTTTTTGTGACCAACAAGTATGTGCTCCAATCACTCTATCACAAAAAAATAAGAGTTGTAGAAAGTATTGGAAACTCAAGACAGCCATGACATTATGTTCTTTACAAGTAAACTTTTGACCACGACTGTATGTCTTAACTTCTGTGCAGCACTTTGTGAAACTTCTATTGTTTTTTAAAATGTGCTCTATAGATAAAGTGGATTGGATTGGATTGGCTATGTAACACTAAAAACTATTATACAATGTCACTTATAACACAAAAGCTAAGGTTTTATTTACTAGCCATGCATATGCTGATGTAAACTGAATTGGTTTATAGCATCTTAAACAAACCAAATGCATCAAAGTTCTTCATTCTTCATATTCATTCTTTTTTCAGTTTGCGGCCAAAAGGTTTGGACATTCTGCTGTAGCTCGCCTGCTGTCTTCCCATTGTGTGCAAGATGCTCCTGAATTTGTCTCCGTCTCTTTTTTTTTTTTTTTTTTTTTTTAAAGCTTTGCTTGTTTAAGCTTAATTGCAATGACTCGGAGCTTGACACCGTGTTTATTATTCCACCACGGAAATTTCCCCTCAGACGTTTCCATCCATTTTTATTAGTCGCCCTTCGCCTTTGCCTTATCTGTGTGATGCATCAGCCACAGTTTAGCCGCCTTGTAGTCAATTTGTGGACTTAACTTGAAATGTGTTTTGTTTGCTTTTCCCAAGATCATCAGGGTATCGCTAATGATTGAGGCCTAGAGATCAACTCGGTCAAGCAGGAAAATAAATGTGAGAAAGTTCATTCTGGTAATGTTGACTTCCTCTTTATGTTGACTCTGTATGATGGCATGTCAGAGGCCATGTTGTTAAACTGTAAAACGCTAATATTTGTTTTATTATACAACTGACGTGGCTGATTTGCACCACATTGTATAATTCATCGTCCCATGCTGTATTACAATAAACTGGCTGTATAGCTGTAAATTATTTTAGTGGCTCCCCCTATGCGTATTGTTCAAAATACTTCGGAAGACATGCTAGCACAGTGTTTTTTTTAACCTTTTTTGAGCCAAGGCACATTTTTTGCGTTAAAAAAATCAGGAGGCACACCACCATCAGAAATCATTAAAAAATTAAACTCAGTTGACAGTAAAAAGTCGTTGTCGCAATTGTTGGATATGACTTTAAACCATAATCAACCATGCATCACTGTAGCTTTTGTCTCAAAGTAGGTGAACTGTCACGACCTGTCACATCACGCCGGGACTTATTTTCCTGTGTGTTGTCTTTTAGTTCTTGTCTTGAACTCCTATTTTTGGTGGCTTTCCCGTTTTGTTTTGTTTTTTCCTGTAACAGTTTCATGTCTTCCTTGAACGCTATTCCCCGCACCTGCTTTGTTTTCGCAATCAAGGCTATTTAAGTTGTGCGGACACTATCCTTCTTTGTGGGGACGTTGTTGATAGTCATGTCATGTACGGATGTACTTTGTGGACGCCGTCTCTGCTCCACACGCTGTAAGTTTTTGTTGTCGTCCAGCCTCCCTTCGCTTTAGGGTTGGAGGGGGGAAAACGCTGACTGTTGTTTGTGCGTACGCACCAAACAAGAGTTCAGAGTATTCGGACTTCTTGGGATGCCTTGCATGGGGTCCTGTACGGGGCACCGGCAGGGGATTCCATAGTCTTGCTGGGGGACTTCAACGCACACGTGGGCAATGACAATGATACTTGGACTGGCGTGATTGGGAGGAACGGTCTCCCTGATCTGAACCTGAGTGGTGGATTGTTATTGGACTTATGTGCTCGTCATGGACTTTCGATAACAAACACCATGTTCAAGCATAAGGATGCTCATAGGTGAACCTGGTACCAGAGCACCCTAGGCCAAAGATCAATGATCGATTTTGTAATCGTATCAACTGATCTGCGGCCGTATGTTTTGGACACTCGAGTGAAGAGAGGGGCTGAACTGTCAACTGATAACCATCTGTTGGTGAGTTGGGTCAGATAGCGGGAGAAACCTCTGGACAGACCTGGCAAACCCAAGCGTGGAGTGCGGGTGAACTGGTAATGTTTGGAGGAGTCCTCTGTCCGGAAGGACTTTAACTCCCACCTCCGGCGGGACTTCTCTGCCATCCCAGTGGAGGTTGGTGACATTAAACAGGAATGGGCAATGTTCAAAGCCTCTATTGCTAAAGCTGCAGCTGCGAGCTGTGGCCAGAAGGTCTTAGGTGCCTCAAGTGGCGGTAACCCTCGAACACCCTGGTGGACAGCGGTGGTCAGGGAAGCCGTCCGACTGAAGAAGGAGTCCTGGGGTGTATGTTATCCCAGGGGACTCCGGAGGAAGTTGCAGGGTACAGACAGGCCCGAAGGGCAGCGGCCGTGGCTGTGGACGAAGCTAAGCAGAAGGTGTGGGAGCAGTTCGGCGAATCCATGGAGAAGGACTATCGGGCGGCACCAAAGCTGTTCTGGAAGACCACACGGAACCTCAGGAGGGGGAAGCAGGGAATCATCCAAGCTGTGTACAGCCAGAATGGGACTGCTGACTTCAAGTGAGGAAGTCGTAAGGCGTTGGAAAGAGCACTTTGAGGGACGGCGTGGCGAAGTTGGTAGAGTGGCCGTGCCAGCAATCAGAGTGTTGCTGGTTACTGGGGTTCAATCCCCACCTTCTACCATCCTAGTCACGTCCGTTGTGTCCTTGGGCAAGACACTTCACCCCTTGCCTTGCATGGCAGCTCCCGCCATCAGTGTGTGAATGTGTGTGTGAATGGGTGAATGTGGTAATACTGTCAAAGCGCTTTGAGTACCTTGAAGGTAGAAAAGCGCTATACAAGTATAACCCATTTATCATTTAACTCCTGAACCCAACTACATCAGACACACCCTCCCTGACAGTTGCGGAGCCTGAGGATGATAGGGGATCGACGTTGATCTCTCGGAGTGAAGTCACTGAGGTAGTTAGACAACTCCACAGTGGCAAAGCTCCGGGGGTTGACAAGATCCGTCCAGAAATGCTGAAGGCTCTGGGTGTTGAGGGGCTGTCTTGGTTGATATGCCTTTTCTACATTGCGTGGAAGTCTGGACAGTGCCGAGGGAGTGGCAGACTGGGGTGGTGGTTCCCCTATTCAAAAAGAGGGACCAGAGGGTGTGTGCTAACTACAGGGGTATCACACTATTCAGCCTCCCTGGGAAAGTTTACGCCAAGGTACTGGAAAGGAGGGTCCGACCGATAGTCAAACCTCAGATTTAAGAGGAGCAATGTGGATTTCGTCCTGGTCGTGGAACAACTGACCAGCTCTTTACTCTTGCGGGAATCCTGGAGAAGGCCTGGGAGTATGCCTATCAAGGCTACATGTGCTTTGTGGATTTGGAAAAGGCGTATGATCGTGTCCCCCGGGAGATCCACTGGGAGGTGCTGAGGGAGTACGGGGTGAGGGGAACCCTGCTGAGGGCCATCCAATCTCTGTACAACCAAAGCGAGGGTTGTGTCCGGGTGCTTGGATGTATGTCGGATTCGTTTCCAGTGGGGGTTGGTCTCCGCCAGGGCTGCGCTCTGTCACCTATCCTGTTTGTGATTTTCATGGACAGGATTTCTAGGCAGAGTTGTGACCATGGCGGAGAGGGTATATGTCTCGGGGGGCTAAATGTTGCGTCACTGCTGTTTGCAGATGATGTGGTACTGATGGCACCTTCGGTTCGTGACCTTCAGCTCTTACTGGATCGGTTCTCAGCCGAGTGTTCAGCGGCTGGAATGAGGATCAGCATCTCCAAATCTGAGGCCATGGTTCTCAGCAGGAAACCGATGGTTTGTACAGTCCAGGTAGAGAACGAGACTCTGTCCCAGGTGGAGGAGTTTAAGTATCTCAGGGTCTTGTTCACGAGTGAGGGAAATATGGAGAAGGAAATCAGCCGGAGAATCGGAGCAGCTGGGGCAGTATTGCAGTCTCTCTACCGCATTGTTGTGACAAAACGAGAGCTGAGCCAGAAGGCAAAGCTCTCGGTCTGCCGAGCTATCTACATTCCTACTCTCACCTATGGTCATGAAGTGTGGGTCATGACCGAAAGAATAAGATCGCGGATACAAGCGGCCGAAATGAGTTTCCTCAGAAGGGTGGCTGGCATCTCCCTTAGAGATAGGGTGAGAAGTTCAGTCACCCGAGAGAGACTCGGAGTAGAGCCGCTGCTCCTTTGGTTGGAAAGGAACCAGCTTAGGTGGTTCGGGCATCCCGTGCGGATGCCTCCCGAGCGTCTCCCTTGGGAGGTCCTCGTTGCACGTTCCACTGGGAGGAGACCCCGCGGCAGGCCAAGGACCAGATGGGGGATTACATCTCCTCTCTGGCCTGGGAACGCTTCGGGATTCCCCAGGAAGAAGTTGCTAATGTTGCTCTGGAGAGGTAAGTCTGGGGTTCTCTGCTAGAGCTGTTGTCCCTGCGACCCGATTCCAGATAAGCGGTTGAAGATGGACAGATGGACCCTTAAGTGTTACATATATGATAATAAAGTACATACTGTGCTGGTTACGTGTTGAAGTACCCCTTCAGAAGCTGAGATCAACCCCAAATGACAAATTAGTGGTTGCCAAAAAGTGATTCAAAGTAATATTTTGACATTGACACATCTCATCTGTGCATCTCCTAAGGGTATTCTAATAATGTATGTACAATATTCTTACTTTGAATCCTTTTTTGTCAACCAAAAATACATTGATTTAATGAATACGCCCAAACACTTTATTATTATTTATTAAGTGCATGAACAAGGAACAGTTAATAATGTATGTAGCTTCTAAACAAGAAAAAGGTTTCAGCATGTCAACATCGGATCAATAAAAGTCCTTTACAATCTCAATAATATCATACAAATGGCTAACTCTTTTCATTTTTCAGACACGATAAAAGCTTGAATAATTCCAAAAAACATGTCTTTACAATAACCTTGAATATATGTGTTTGTCTTACAAGTAGTCATCAGTTGTGGACAGACAAAGTTCAGCTTTAACAAGCGTGCGCTCCCACCGTGGGAATCGATGTTTGGCAGGGGCCCCCCTGAAAAAATGTAATGCCTCCCTTAAATGTTTTCTGCAGCCTGGTCTGGTCCATACCACTCACCAAATACAATTCACCTCAACTCAAAGTGTGCACAGGTTCTGAATAATTTGAGCTGTATGTGTATATTATATACAATATAAATTAATATTTCTCACCAAAAAATCAAATCATTTTTTTGTAAATATGTTTTTGAAGTCCCATCTTAAAACTCATTTGTATACGCTAGCCTTTAAATGGACCCCCCTTTTAAACCAGTTGATCTGCCATCTCTTTTCTGCTCTGCCCCCCTCTCCTGCATGGAGAGGGTATTAGGTGACCACAGATGATGCGCTAGCTGTTCAAAGTCGGGACCCGGGTTGGACCACTCATCTGTGCATCAGTTGGGAACGTCTCTGCGCTGCTCACTTGTCTCCACTCAAGATAATCCCCTGCTGGCCCCACTATGGACTGGACTCTCACACTATAAACTAGATCCACTCGACGTCCACTGCACCGGTCGCCCGGGGGTGGGGGTGTCCCACATCTGCGGTCCTCTCCAAGGTTTCTCATTGTATCCCATTGGGTTGAGTTTTGTTTTTTTTGCCCTGATGTGGGATCTGAACCGAGGATGTCGTTGTGGCTTGTGCAGCCCTTTGAGACACTTGTGATTAAGGGCTATATTAATCAACTTTGATTGATTGCAGGGTGTACCCCCCGCCTTCCGCCCGAGTGCAGCTGGGATAGGCGACCCCGAAAGGGACAAGCGGTAGAAAATGGATGGATGGATGATTGAGTGATTGATTTTGTCTGCAATACATCATAATCACATTTGCTAGAATGGAAATGTGACAGTCTCTGTCTTAGGGTTCTTCTCAGGACCGACAAACGGTGACCAGGCGTGTTGCCAAGTATACAATGTTTTATTTTTCAAAGTCCAAAAGTCTTTTTCCTTCTCTCTCTCCCGCCTTCTGTCTTCTCTCTGGCCTTTTCAGCCCCTTCCTGCGGTCACCAACGCTGCTAATGAAGAGACAGGTAATGCGCGGACCACGCCCCCACCACAGGAAACAAACAAAGTGGCATTTTGCAAGACGTGATCAAGTTCAAAAAATAAAAAAATACCATGAATAGCAGTCAACACAAAGTATAAATAATGTTTTTATATGTTGTTGTTTTTTTACTGTGGGTTTTTCCAGTGCTTCCATGCATAGGAATGCATGGAATGAGCATATACAAGTTGTAAATGTTAGTTTAGGCAAGTTATTCCCTTTAGAACTGTGATTGGCGGTGCTGCAACCTTCTCGCAGAGAAGAAAAACTCCATTAAAAACACAATTTTTCACCAACGTCCATCACAGTTGGACTGGAGTGATAAAACACATGACAAACCTCTAGGCTAAGCACAAACGGTCACATGTGGGAAAGATTTGCTAACGGTCGCTAATTAGATGTCACAAACTGGAATGTTGTGTACCTTCGTGAGATATTAGATATGAAGCATTTTGTGTCTACTCCAGTACAAAAAAAAAGGAACTAGTGCACATTGGTCTGACTCATGGAGCTGAAATAACAGATCCTTCCAAAAAAAAAGCTGTACAATTGAATCCAAAACAAAGACAGCTCACAGCAGTAGCACATTCACTGCTGCTTCTCCAGACCACAAGTTCATTATTCAGCTCATCCCAATTTGTTTTTATTCTTGAGAACTAAGCTCATCTACTTCGAGTGTAAAACTTAATAAATAAAAAAAATGACAGTCACAAGCTGGCCAGCCTTGTGACTATAAGAAGGATGTCTTTTCCCGTCATGGACACTTGAGTCACAAAGAAATGGGTCATTGCTGTTTAAATAATATCAAATTTTTATACCAGCTCTGATGTGTGAGGTAGTTCTGGGTTACAAAGCCTAATTTCATAATTGGCAATACCTCCGCCAAGCTTAAAGGCTAAAAGTATTTATATTTAAAGTAGGGATGTCCGATAATATCGGCCTGCCGTTATTAATATTCTGGTTCCTACATTATATATCAATATATATCAATACAGTCTGCAAGGGATACAGTCCGTAAGCACACATGATTGTGTGTGCTGCTGGTCCACTAATAGTTATAACCTTTAACAGTTAATTTGACTCATTTTCATTAATTACTAGTTTCTATGTACTGTATCTGTTTTTATATTGTTTTACTTTCTTTTTTATTAAAGAAAATGTTTTTAATTTAGTTATCTTATCTGGTTGTCCAAATTAGGCATAATAATGTGTTAATTCCACGACTGCATATATCGGGTGATTTCGGTATCGGTTGATATCGGTATCGGTAATTAAAGAGTTGGACAATATCGGAATATCGGATATCGGCAAAAAGCCATTATCGGACATCCCTAATTTAAAGTAGTGCTGTCAAAGATAACAAGTTAACTCGTGTTATTAATCACATTAATCATGTACAGTTGTGGTCAAAAGTTTACATACACTTGTGAAGGACATAATGTCATGGCTGTCTTGAGTTTCCAATAATTTCTACAACTCTTATTTTTTTGTGATAGAGTGATTGGAGCACATACTTGTTGGTCACAAAAAAACATTCATGAAGTTTGGTTCTTTTATGAATTTATTATGGGTCTACTGAAAATGTGACCAAATCTGCTGGATCAAAAGTATACATACAGCAACAGACATTATCAATTTTGGTGATGTAGAAAAGTTACAATCAAGTCAAATTAGCTTCATGGCATGGCCTCTTAACTTCATGTGAGTGATTATGATTGACGACACCTGTTGACTTCTCTGAGCCCATTTACATAGGGCTCATGTGATGCAGTCATTAGACTCGGTTACAAACTCGACAATGGGAAAGTCAAAGGAACTCAGCACAGATCTGAAAAAACGAATCATTGACTTGAACAAGTCAGGAAAGTCACTTGGAGCCATTGCAAAGAAGCTTCAGGTCCCAAGTGCAACTGTGCAGACAATTGTTCGTAAGTGTAAAGTGCATGGCACAGTTTTGTCACTGCCACGATCAGGAAGAAAACGCAAGCTATCACCTGCTGCTGAGTGAAAACTGGTCAGGATGATCAAGAGTAAACCGAGAACCACCAGAAAGCAGGTGTTCAATGAATTGGAAGCTGCTGGAACACAGGTGTCAGTGTCCACTGTCAAGCATGTTTTGAGAGGCTCCCATGCAAGAAGGAAGCCCTTGCTCCCGAAGCGACACCTTAAGGCTTGTCTAAAATTTTCTCCTGATCACATGGACAAAGATAAGACCTTCTGGAGGAAAGTTCTGTGGTCAGATCATACTTGCCAACCTTGAGACCTCCGATTTTGGGAGGTGGGGGGAGGGGTGGGCGTGGTCGGGGGTGGGGCGGGGGGCGTGGTTGGGGTGGGGGCGTGGTTAGGGGCGTAGTTAAGAGGGGAGGAGTATATTTACAGCTAGAATTCACCAAGTCAAGTATTTCAGATATATATATATATATATATATATACATATATATATATATAAGAAATACTTGACTTTCAGTGAATTCTAGCTATATATATATATATATATATATATATATATATATATATATATATATATATATATTTTATTATATATTTATATGTATATATAAATAAAAGAAATACTTGAATTCCAGTGTTCATTTATTTACACATATACACACACATAACACTCATCTACTCATTGTTAAGTTAAGGGTTGAATTGTCCATCCTTGTTCTATTCTCTGTCACTATTTTTCTAACCATGCTGAACACCCTCTCTGATGATGCATTGATGTGTGGCACGCACAAAAGTGCTTTCATCAAATGCATTAGAGTCTGGAATCTTCCATCTCTCCCTAGCATGGCCCAAAACTGGTCAATCTTTGCTTCCTGAGGAAGATCTTCAGTGCCAAGCACTTGGTAGTCCACTACTTCTTCCCGGAGGCTATCCAGGTCCAATCGCAGCTGCGGCTTGGAACATACATGCTGTTATGAGAGTAGCGTATGTGTGTGTGTGGCCCTTTAGTAGGTGAGCATGTGAGGTGAGTGACGTCAGTGAGTGTGTGGGCGAGAGAAGAGAGGGAGCGGTAGCGTGAGTGCGGGCGGGGACTAGTTTGTTTTGTGTTGGATTGGCTGTGTGCAAGCAATCAATAAAGCAAGATTTGCAACTAATCGCCGGACTCAGGCAGGAAAGGTGCAACAAAGCGTATTTCTTCATCTTACTCGTCGTCGGCGTCGCCATGGCTGTATCTTCCTCATTCTTCTGCTTTGTCTCCTTGTTATGTGCGCAGTTGTGCACTGTACTCTCTAAAAGCCGTATATGTTATTGATGTTATAGATGGCAGTTTTGTCCTGTTTAAGAGTGTCACAACATTGCTGTTTACGGCAGACGAACTGCTTTACGGTATACAAAAACATGACTGCTGTTGTTGTGTGTTGTTACCGCGCTGGGAGGACGTTAATGAAACTGCCTAACAATAAACCCACATAAGAAACCAAGAACTCGCCCTCGATCATTCTACAGTTATAATGTGTTTGGGAAGGCACACTGTTTATATCGTGGGAAAGCGGTGAGTCCGCATGGAGCTGGAGGGGGTGTGGCCTCCAGCTCCGCCTGAATTTCGGGAGAAAATTTGTCCCGGGAGGTTTTCGGGAGAGGCACTGAATTTAGGGAGTCTCCCGGAAAATCCGGGAGGGTTGGCAAGTATGGGTCAGATGAAACAAAAATTTAGGTTGAAGGTTGGGTCTTGGGCGCAGTTGGGTGTTCCAACAGGACAATGACCCCAAACACACGCCAAAAGTGGTAAAGGAATGGCAAAATCCAGCTAGAATTAAGGTTTTATAATGGCCTTCCCAAAGTCCTGACATAAACCCCATTGCGAACATGTGGACAATGCTGAAGAAACAAGTCCATGTCAGAAAACCAACAAATTTAGTCAAGAGGAGTGGTCAAAAAGTCATCCAGAAGCTTGCCAGAAGCTTGTGGATGGCTACCAAAAGTGCCTTATTGCAGTGAAACTGTCACATTTTGTTGGTGACGAACTCCAAGATGCAGAGATGGCGGCAGGCATTGAGCGGGAAAACATAATTTAATGTCCATGAAATAAAGACAAAAAACACAAACCAGGAACTAGGAGGAAAAACTGGAAACAGGGATCCAGCAAACAGGGACTAGGAACAAAAAGACAGTAAGCTACAAACAGCTACAGAATATAGCTTTTGGCAATTGGCGAGGCGGTCGCCCGTGAAACGACCACATCCGTGGCTGACAAGAGGATGGTGGCACCCCCTGCTGCTGGCCCACCGGAGAGGATGGTGGCGCCGTCTGCTGCTGGCCCACCGGAGAGGATGGTGGCGCCATCTGCTGCTGGCCCACCGGAGAGGATGGTGGCGGCGTCTGCTGCTGGCCCACCGGAGAGGAGGATGGTGGCGGCGTCTGCTGCTGGCCCACCGGAGAGGAGGATGGTGGCGGCGTCTGCTGCTGGCCCACCGGAGAGGAGGATAGTGGCGCCGTCTGCTGGCCCACCGGAGAGGAGGATGGTGGCGCCGTCTCCTGGCCCACCGGAGAGGAGAATGGTGGCGCAGTCTGTTGCAGACCCACCGGAGATGATGGCGCCGTAGGTTGCAGACCCATCGGAGATGATGGCGCCGTAGGTTGCAGACCCACCGGAGATGATGGTGGCGTCTGCCGGCCCACTGGAGATGATGGTGGCGTCTGCCGGCCCACGGGAGATGATGGTGGCGTCTGCCGGCCCACCGGAGATGATGGTGGCGTCTGCCGGCCCACCGGAGATGATGGTGGCGTCTGTTGCAGACCCACCGGAGTGCGGGGTGGCGTCTGCCGGCCCACCGGAGATGATGGTGGCGTCTGCCGGCCCACCGGAGATGATGGCGCCGTAGGTTGCAGACCCACCGGAGATGATGGCGCCGTCTGTTGCAGACCCACCGGAGTGCGGGGTGGCGTCTGTTGGCCCGCCGGAGTGCTTGGTGGCGTCTGTTGGCCCACGGAAGTGCGTGGTGGCGTCTGTAGGCCCACGGAAGTGCGTGGTGGCGTCTGTAGGCCCACGGAAGTGCGTGGTGGCTTCTGTAGGCCCACGGAAGTGCGTGGTGGCGTCTGTTGGCCCACGGAAGTGCGTGGTGGCGTCTGTTGGCCCACGGAAGTGCGTGGTGGCGTCTGTTGGCCCACGGAAGTCCGTGGTGGCGTCTGTTGGCCCACGGAAGTCCGTGGTGGCGTCTGTTGGCCCACGGAAGTGCGTGGTGGCGTCTGTTGGCCCACGGAAGTGCGTGGTGGCGTCTGTTGGCCCACGGAAGTGCGTGGTGGCGTCTGTTGGCCCACGGAAGTGCGTGGTGGCGTCTGCTGGCCCACGGAAGTGCGTGGTGGCGTCTGTTGGCCCACGGAAGTGCGTGGTGGCGTCTGCTGGCCCACGGAAGTGCGTGGTGGCGTCTGCTGGCCCACCGGACTGCGTGGTGGCGTCTGCTGGCCCACCGGACTGCATGGTGGCGTCTGCTGGCCCACCGGACTGCATGGTGGCGTCTGCTGGCCCACCGGACTACATGGTGGCGTCTGCTGGCCCACCAAACTGCATGGTGGCGTCTGTTGCAGACCCACTGGGGTGAGGAGTAGCTGTGCCTCCCCAGCTCCACAGCCACTCATAGCCCCCCCCTCAAGGGACGGATCCCAGACGTCCCCAGACAGGCCCACAGACGAAAGGGATGGGTGGGAGAGGGCTTGAAATGCGGCCGAACTCCTCTTCAATTTAGCCATTAGCGCTACAATCCTGTCAAGCCTCTCCGCCATGGAAATCTCTGCGAGGTTCGTGTTAGGCTGGATTATTGTGTCACATTTTGTTGGTGACGAACCCCAAGATGCAGAGATGGCGGCAGGCATTGAGCGGGAAAACATAATTTAATGTCCATGAAATAAAGACAAAAAACACAAACCAGGAACTAGGAGGACAAACTGGAAACAGGGATCCAGCAAACAGGGACTAGGAACAAAAAGACAGTAAGCTACAAACAGCTACAGAATATAGCTTACCGCTACCGCATACAGCTACACTGACATCGACACGACAGGTAGGAAGGACAATAATCCAGCAGTGACTGGAGGGTAGGGCAGGTATAAATAGCAGCTGGCTGATTGACACCAGGTGTGGCCAGGTGCCAATCAGCCACAGCTGAGGGGACAAAGCACTCAGGGAGACAAACAGGAAACAGAACCAAAACAAGAGCGCTGACAGGAAATACTACACACACACACAGAGGAAAAACTAAAACACAACCAAACTGTCAGGGGCAAGCCTGACAGAAACTTGCCAAGGGACATGTAACCAAATATTAACATTGCTGTATGTATACTTTTGACCCAGCAGATTTGGTCACATTTTCAGTAGACCCATAATAAATTCATAAAAGAACCAAACTTCATGAATGTTTTTTGTGACCAACAAGTATGTGCTCCAATCACTCTATCACAAAAAAATGAGAGTTGTAAAAATGATTGGAAACTCAAGACAGCTGTGACATTATGTTCTTTACAAGTGTATGTAAACTTTTGACCAAGACTGTATATGTGGAGATTAATCATACAGTTTATTTGGACAGTACACACTCCTATACCTTAACCGTGGATGGTTACCAAAGGCGGCGTGTGTTCTTATACGTTCCGTGATCAGGTCGTTGCATACGTCAGTGCAAAGATGAGTGAGGAGAATCTGTATGTGCTCACAGATACATTTCACTTCAAAATAAACCATGACTTTAGATAAAACTGCTGCATTCGTGCATTCAGTAAAACATATAAAAAAATGTTGCTGTCAAAATGTCCAAATACAAGGGTCTTTTTTTTAATTATGCAAGTGAGTAATAACCTGTGATCAATCATAATGAATCCAAAATCAAAAAGTGCTATTAATCTGAGTAAAAAAAGCAATCATTTGACAGCACTCATTTAAGCCAAATTTTACTGAGGGGAAGATACACTTTTGGTGCAAATTTAAACAGAGGAGAGAAGATTCTATGTGATCTTTTGAGTAACCGTGGAACAGTTCTCCTGCTTTAGAATACAAATAAACTAGAAAGCAGCCAGATAATCAACAAAATAACAAACAAACATAACGCTATAATATTTGTTCTCTTTTTTTTGTCATTTGTGTCACATGAGAAACTGAATTCCAAATGGTTAAGTTCCCTCTTTTTCATGCTAAGATCTGAACCAAGAAGTAGCCTGCTAATTAGCAAACACGTAGACCAGTGGTTCTTAACCTTGTTGGAGGTACCGAACCCCACCAGTTTCATATGCGCATTCACCGAACCCTTCTTTAGTGAAAAATAAAATGTTGTTTTTTTTCAAATTCAAGACAAAGTTATATGTTTTTGATAACACTTTAGTATGGGGAACTTATTCTAAGTAACAAAGACTTAATTTAGAGTTATTTGGTAAGGGTTAGAGGGTTAGGGTTATAATAAGGCCATGCCGAATAAGGCATTAGTAAGTACTTAATAATGACTAGTTAAGAAAATCCTCTTTTAATATGATGTACTTAGTCCATAAGTACACAAACGTGTACTTCGTGTGTAGTGACATGCAAATTTTTAATTTCACACTTTTTTTTCTCCAAATTCCATTGTATGTTATATTCTTCTGACACCACCAGATGGCAGTATAAGTGTCCACATAAGTGACCATAAGACCCCAATTCAGTAGTGTACACAATTTTGGAAATAAGAGCTAAAAGGTGCTGTCCACGCATGTAGCCACTAAGGCCTTTAGAGGTAATACAGGAATTATTAACCCTGTGGAACAGGGGTTAGTGTGTGTGCCTCACATTACGAAGGTCCTGGGTTCGATCCCCAGGCTTGTAATCTTGGGCCCCAGTGTGTGAATGTGAGTGTGAATGTTGTCTGTCTATCTGTGTTGGCCCTGCCTTTCCGCCCGAGTGCAGCTGGGAGAGGCTCCAGCAAACCCCACGACCCTGAGAGGGACAAGCGGTAGAAAATGGATGGATGGACGGACGGAGTCATGAAGGAACTGTTGCCGCCCTACTTTTAAAAGTGGTGAAATCCTGTCGTCTTTTGTGAACCAGGAGGTGAAGCTGCTCATTAACACATTTTGCCAATTGTTCATCCTTGGTTGAGGTCTACACCAGGGTGTCCAAAGTGTGGCTCGGGAGCCATTTGCGTCCCGCAGCTAATTTATAAATAATACTACAAAAAAATTAAAAAAAATTAAAAAAATTGTGAAATCGACAAGCGGATCGGTGCGGGGTCTTCAGTAATGCGGACGCTGTATCGATCCGTTGTGGTGAAGAAGGAGCTGAGCCGGAAGGCAAAGCTCTCAATTTACCTGTCGATCTACGTTCTCATCCTCACCTATGGTCATGAGCTTTGGGTTATGACTGAAAGGACAAGATCACGGGTACAAGCGGCCGAAATGTATTTCCTCCGCCGGCTGGCGGGTCTCTCTCTTAGAGATAGGGTGAGAAGCTCTGTCATCCGGGGGGAGCTCAAAGTAAAACCGCTGCTCCTCCACATCGAGAGGAGCCAGGTAAGGTGGTTCGGGCATCTGGTCAGAATGTCACCCGAACTCCTCCCTAGGGAGGTGTTTAGGGCACGTCCGACCGGTAGGAGGCCACGGGGAAGACCCAGGACACGTTGGGAAGACTATTTCTCCCGGCTGGCCTGGGAACGCCTCGGGATTCCCCGGGAGGAGCTGTACGAAGTGGCTGGGGAGAGGGAAGTCTGGGCTTCCCTGCTTAGGCTGCTGCCCCCGCGACCCAACCTCAGATAAGTGGAAGAAGATGGACGGATAGATGGACAAAAAAAAAAGACATGAAAAAATTTAATAAAAGAGCAAAACAGGTAAAATACAACGAGAAAAAGTCGCAGTGTTGACTCTAATAACACAGAGCTGCCATAGTTTTTTTTTCTTTAAAACTGTCATTCCTCAAAAATAACAATAAATCAAAATCAATGTTGTTAAGAATTATTTTACCTATTGAAGACTCCGATTATATTTCACTTTAATTTTTTTTTTGGGGGGGGGGGGGGGGGGGGAATATTGCATATCTTGTGCTTGTCATATAAAAACTGCATGTTCTATGACAAAAAGGGCATAAAACAAACAAAAAAAAACATAAAAAAATATTAAAAACGTATAATCGACAGATAGATCTGAAGTTGCTCAAGAGCTGGGGTCCCCAAACTACGGCCCGCCAGCGTCCAAAATCCTGTCCGCGGGAAGTCTCAAGTTTTTTGTTTTTATTTGTCCGACTGCTTCTTTGTTAGCTACCTCTCTTTGTTTATAATGTCTATTATATATGCTGCCCTTTGGCTGCAGCTGTTACATATACTGTAATATTGTACATCAGGGGTGTCCAACTCATTTGAGCTCAGGGGCCGCATGGAGGGATAAATCTGTGCACACGCGGGCCGGACTATTAAAATCATGGCATTAAAACAAAAAAATAGAGACAACTTCAGATTGTTTTCTTTGTCTTACTTTGGCCAAAAATAGACCAAACACATTCTGAAAATATGACAGTAAAAGTATAGAAAAAAAGGTTTAGATCAGTGGTCCCCAAACTACGGCCCGTGGGACGAATACGGCCTGCCAGCGTCCAAAGTCATCACAATCATCAGCAGTAAGTGCGCACTCTTTTAGTGAATTAGTGTGTGCTATATATATAAATATGTATAGATATATATGTATGTATAAAAAAAAAAACTCCTCTCACCCCGTTTGGGTGGTATCTGTGTCATCCTCAAACTCGGGTCCTCTACCAGAGGCCTGGGAGTTTTAGGGTTCTGCGCAGTATCTTGGCTGTTCCTAGCACTGCGCTCTTCTGGACTGAGGCTTCAGATGTTGTTCCTGGGGTCTGTTGGAGCCACTCTCCCAGTTTGGGGGTTACTGCTCCGAGCGCCCCCACTACCACGGGGACCACGCTAGCCTTGACCTTCCACATCCGTTCCAGCTGCCTATGTATATATATATATATATATATATATACAAACCCCGTTTCCATATGAGTTGGTAAATTGTGTTAGATGTAAATATAAACGGAATACATTGATTTGCAAATCATTTTCAATCCATATTCAGTTGAATATGCTCCAAAGACAACATATTTGATGTTCAAATTGATAAACCTTTTTTCTTTTGCAAATAATTATCCACTTTAGAATTTGATGCCAGCAACACGTGACAAAGAAGTTGGGAAAGGTGGCAATAAATACTGATAAAGTTGAGGAATGCTCATCAAACACTTATTTGGAACATCCCACAGGTGTGCAGGCTTTTTGGGAAAAGGTGGGTGCCATGACTGGGTATAAAAACAGCTTCCCAAAAAATGCTCAGTCTTTCACAAGAAAGGATGGGGCGAGGTACACCCCTTTGTCCACAACTGCGTGAGCAAATAGTCAAACAGTTTAAGAACAACGTTTCTCAAAGTGCAATTGAAAGAAATTTAGGGATTTCAACATCTACGGTCCATATTATCATCAAAAGGTTCAGAGAATCTGGAGAAATCACTCCACGTAAGCGGCATGGCCGGAAACCAACATTGAATGACCGTGACCTTCGATCCCTCAGATGGCACTGTATCAAAAACGGACATCAATCTTTAAAGGATATCACCACATGGGCTCAGGAACACTTCAGAAAACCACTGTCACTAAATACAGTTTGTCGCTACATCTGTAAGTGCAAGTTAAAGCTCTACTATGCAAAGCGAAAGCCATTTATCAACAACATCCAGAAACGCCGCCAGCTTCTCTGGGCCTGAGATCATCTAAGATGGACTCATGCAAAGTGGAAAAGTGTTCTGTGGTCTGACGAGTCCACATTTCAAATTGTTTTTGGAAATATTCGACATCGTGTCATCCAGACCAAAGGGGAAGCGAACCATCCAGACTGTTATCGACGCAAAGTTCAAAAGCCAGCATCTGTGATGATATGGGGGTGCATTAGTGCCCAAGGCATGGGGAACTTACACATCTGTGAAGGCACCATTAATGCTGAAAGGTACATACAGGTTTGGGGAACAACATATGCTTACAACATATGAGACCTGTCTCCCTATCGAAAATGTGTGGCGAATTATGAAGCGTTAAATACGACAGCGGAGACCCCGGACTGTTGAGCGACTGAAGCTCTACATAAAACAAGAATGGGAAAGAATTCCACTTTCAAAGCTTCAACAATTAGTTTCCTCAGTTCCCAATCGTTTATTGAGTGTTGTTAAAAGAAAAGGTTTATGTAACACAGTGGTGAACATGCCCTTTCCCAACTACTTTGGCACGTGATGCAGCTATGAAATTCTAAGTTAATTATTATTTGCAAAAAAAAAATTTAAGTTTGAGTTTGAACATCAAATATTTTGTCTTTGTAGTGCATTCAACTGAATATGGGTTGGAAAGGTTTTGCAAATCATTGTATTCCGTTTATATTCACATCTAACACAATTTCCCAACTCATATGGAAACAGGGTTTGTATATATATATATATATATATATATATATATATATATATATATATATATATATTAGAGATGCGCGGATAGGCAATTATTTCATCCGCAACCGCATCAGAAAGTCGTCAACCGTCCGCCATCCACCCGACCTAACATTTAATCAGAACTGCATCCACCCGCACCCGCCCGTTGTTATACATCTAATATAGACGATGCAAGGCATTAGTGAGGTTATAAAGCTTTTGCCTGTTAAAGAAAGGAGACTGATCCAATGCAGCACAGACATTCGCGTGCCACGCTGTCACGGCCCAGACGCACACCAGTGCGCAATCATATGGGAGCCGCGCTGAGCGCACCTCCAAGCGCGTCTCGCTGCCGGCGACGGCCGGGTATGGTGCCGACGCTCCAGCGCCATCCATTTTCAGGGCTAGTTGATTCGGCAGGTGGGTTGTTACACACTCCTTAGCGGGTTCCGACGTCCATGGCCACCGTCCTGCTGCTGTCTATATCAACCAGGGTGAGCCCCACCCCTTTCGTGAGCGCACTGCGCGCGGAGTGACCCCTGTTACGCGCCCCCGGCAACGGGGGTGGCGGGCAGGTAAGCTGCGCGGGCGGAGCGCGCGGAGTGACCCCTGTTACGAGCCCCCGCGGGGGTGGCGGGCAGGTAATTAAGCTGCTTACCTGCTGCGCGTGACGCCGGCCGCGGCGAAGGCGGACGAGGCGGGGTGTCGGTGCGGTGGACGCGGTGGTGACCCTGGACGTGCGTCGGGCCCTTCTCGAGGATCGCCTCAGCTACGGCTCCCGGTGGGGCCCTCTCGGGGGAAGGGGCCTCGGTCCCGGACCCCGGCAAGGCGTCCCTTCTCCGCTCCGTAAAAGTGTCCATCTCTTCTTTTTTTTTTCTTCAATTGTGGCATATGCAGCAGGTGCCTGCTCGTTTTTCGTATGTGGGTAACAACATTTAACTATGTATATATATTTCCGAATTGGTTTAACTGCCACCCGCCTGAATCTATTTAAAATCTTTTTTCTTTTTTTTTCAACCGCCCGACCCGACCCGCGGATAAAATCTAATTTTTTTAAATTTCATCCGCCCGATCCGCGGATAATCCGCGGACTCCGCGGTTGTGCCCGCAAACCGTGCATCTCTAATATATATATATATACAAACCCTGTTTTTTATATATATATATATATAGGACGATGTTCCGTACCTCTGTTGTCGAGGCGGCCGATTGGAGCTGTGGCCGCAAGGTAGTTGGTGCCTGTCGTGGCGGTAATCATAGAACCCGTTGGTGGACGCCGGCGGTGAGGGATGCCGTCAGGCTGAAGAAGGAGTCCTATCGGGTTCTTTTGGCTCATGGGACTCCTGAGGCAGCAGACAGGTACCGACAGGCCAAGCGGTGTGCGGCTTCAGCGGTCATGGAGGCAAAAACTCGGACATGGGAGGGGTTCGGGGAGGCCATGGAAAAAGACTTCCGGACGGCTTCGAAGCAATTCTGGACCACCATCCGCCGCCTCAGGAAGGGGAAGCAGTGCAGTGTCAACACCGTGTATGGTGGGGATGGTGCTCTGCTGACCTCGACTGCGGATGTTGTGGATCGGTGGGGAGAATACTTCGAAAACCTCCTCAATCCTACCAGCACGTCTTCCTATGAGGAAGCAGGGCCTGGGGAATCTATGGTGGGCTCTCCTATTTCTGGGGCTGAGGTTGCCGAGGTAGTTAAAAAGCTCCTCGGTGGCAAGGCCCCAGGGTCCTTGAGGGTGCATGGGAGTTTGCCCAACCAGTCTACATGTGCTTTGTGGACTTGGAGAAGGCATTTGACCGTGTACCCCGGGAAGTCCTGTGGGGAGTGCTCAGAGAGTATGGGGTAACGGACTGTCTTATTGTGGCAGTTCGCTCCTAGTATAATCAGTGTCAGAGCTTGGTCCGCATTGCCGGCAGTAAGTCGGACACGTTTCCAGTGAGGGTTGGACTCCGCCAAGGCTGCCCTTTGTCACCGATTCTGTTCATAACCTTTATGGACAGAATTTCTAGGCGCAGTCAGGGCGTTGAGGGGATCTGGTTTGGTGGCTGCAGGATTAGGTCACTGCTATTTGCAGATGATGTGGTCCTGATGGCTTCCTCCGGCCAAGATCTTCAGCTCTCACTGGATCGGTTCGCAGCCGAGTGTGAAGCGACTGGGATGGGAATCAGCACCTCCAAGTCCGAGTCCATGGTTCTCTCCCGGAAAAGGGTGGAGTGCCATCTCCGGGTTGGGGAGGAGATCTTGCCCCAAGTGGAGGAGTTCAAGTACCTCGGAGTCTTGTTCACGAGTGGGGGAAGAGTGGATCGTGAGATCGACAGGCGGATCGGTGCGGCGTCTTCAGTAATGCGCACGCTGTATCGATCCGTTGTGGTGAAGAAGGAGCTGAGCCGGAAGGCAAAGCTCTCGATTTACCGGTCGATCTACGTTCCCATCCTCACCTATGGTCATGAGCTTTGGGTCATGACCGAAAGGACAAGATCACGGGTACAAGCGGCCGAAATGAGTTTCCTCCGCCGAGTGGCGGGGCTCTCCCTTAGAGATAGGGTGAGAAGCTCTGTCATTCGGGGGGAGCTCAGAATAAAGCCGCTGCTCCTCCACATCGAGAGGAGCCAGATGAGGTGGTTCGGGCATCTGGTCAGGATGTCACCCGAACTCCTCCCTAGGGAGGTGTTTAGGGCACGTCCGACCGGTAGGAGGCCACGGGGAAGACCCAGGACACGCTGGGAAGACTATCTCTCCCGGCTGGCCTGGGAACGCCTCGGGATCCCCCGGGAGGAGCTGGACGAAGTGGCTGAGGAGAGGGAAGTCTGGGCTTCCCTGCTTAAGCTGCTGCCCCCGCGACCCGACCTCGGATAAGCGGAAGAAGATGGATGGATATATATATATATATATATATATATATATATATATATATATATATATATATATATATATATATATATATATATATATATATACACACACATACACAGCCCGGCCCCCGGCCAAATCTTTTTAACCCGATGCGGCCCCTGAGTCAAAAAGTTTGGGGACCCCTGCTCTAGAGATAAGCGTTGAAAGTAAAACAAGAAAAAAAATGTATTACTTTAAAAACAGATCATGTGTTGTTGTTTTTTCTAACGTTTAAATCTCTACCTCAATTTCACATCTGTTGACATAAAGTTTTCTTTTTCTTTTTTCTTTTCTATGTTTTATGCCCTTTTCTTGTTAAAGAAAACACAGTTTTTTATGGCAAAAAACACAGAATATGAAATATTTCCCCATAAAAAAAACTCTCAAAGTGGAATGTTTGATGTGAAGTAACTGGAGTCTTAAATAGGTCAATAATTGATTATTTTTTGAGTAATGACCGTTTAAAAAAACTAATCTCATTAAAAAATTATTGGAGATCCAAAAGCAGAATGGCCCCACTCATAACCCTTCTGGGTTCCTGGGACCAATCTTGAGGGGGGACTTAAAGGTTAAAGAAAATCTATATATTGTATTGATTTTGAAAATGAACAATATCAAAATGGCATTGAGTAGCCTCAGTGGAAAATGTTTGGACACCCCTGGTCTATACTCTGTATTTGAGTTGATTATTTGTCTTTTCTGTAGTAAAAATTCCGGATGTACTTCAAAGTGTTTGAGTTGGTTTAACCCTTTAAGACCCTTTATGTTGGGAAGTTCAACATCCTGGACTTTCTTGCTGCAGCCAACAGTGCTAAAATGTTCATTGTCAGCGTTGTTTTCCTTGACTGATTGACAGTTCCTGTTTTGAACTTGCTCCTAAATATTGGGTGGGTTAAGTCAGATGCATTTCTCCTGCATTGTCTCAGTGCTGAGCGACACCTGTAAAGCGGGGTCCTTTACCGGGGAGGCGTGGGGGTCCTTGAACACATGGGCCCCCTCCCTGTCCTGCTTACAAGTCTTGGTCACCTGCAAGTGTCTCCACGATGAAGACCACACAAGCTTCTCCTCTTTGTGTACCTCCTTCACCTGGGGGAAGTGCAAGAAAGTCTGGGAGGCGATATCCCGAAGTTCACTGGACGCCAGCGAGTTTGAGTCTGGCTTGGAGATGACCGAGGAGCAGGGAGGAGCGACGTCCTTGCAGGGCAAGCTTCCGTTGGTCTGCTGCCCGCTCCTGGCGCCCACCTTGCAGAATAGACATTTGATGTTCTCCACCAGCTGGAGGAAGACGGCCTTGCGCAGTAGGATGTAGATCCAGGGGTCAAGGATGGGGTTAAAGGAGGCGAAGCGAATGGCCGTCAGGTCGGGGTTAATGTCCAGGCGCAGTTCTACTGGAGGCTTGTAAAGCTGGTTCAAAAACACCTGAGCCTGCAAAGGTAGAATACAAATACAGATTAATTGCAGCCTAATCATCGAATTGGTCATTCTGTTTAAAAACAAATCTCATAATCGCGATTTAAATGTATTATGTTTGCAGATAATACACATGTATTTTGTTCAGGAGAAGACCTGAAGGAAGTGTTGAGGATAATAGAGGTTTGATATTAATTAGGGATGTCCGATAATATCGGACTGTCGATATTATCGGTCGATAAATGCTTTAAAAATGTAATATCGGAAATGATCGGTATCGGTTTCAAAATTATCGGTATCGGTCTCAAAAAGTACAATTTATGACTTTTTAAAACGCCGCTGTGTACACGGACGTAGGGAGAAGTACAGAGCGCCATTAAACCTTAAAGGCACTTCCTTTGCGTGCAGGCCCAGTCACATAATGTCTACGGCTTTTCACACACACAAGTGAATGCAAGCGTACTTGATCAACAGCCATACAGGTCACGCTGAGGGTGGCCGTATAAACAACTTTAACACTGTTACAAATGTGCGCCACACTGTGAACCCACGCCAAACAAGAATGACAAACACATTTCGGGAGAACATCCGCACCGTAACACAACATAAACACAACAGAACAAATACCCAGGACCCCTTGCAGCACTAACTTTTCCGAGACGCTACAATATACACCCCCGCTACCCCCTACCCCTCACTCCAACCCCGCCCACCTCAACCTCCTCATGCTTTCTCAGGGAGAGCATGTCCCGAATTCCAAGCTGCTGTTTTGAGGTATGTTAAAAAAACTAATGCACTTTCTGACTTCAATAATCAATATGACAGTGCCATGTTGGCATTTTTTTCCATAACTTGAGTTGATTTATTTTGGAAAACCTTGTTACATTGTTTAATGCATCCAGCGGGGCATCACAACAAAATTAGGCATGATAATGTGTTAATTCCACGACTGTATATATCGGTATTGGTTGATATCGGAATCGGTAATTAAGAGTTGGACAATATCGGAATATTGGATATCGGCAAAAAAGCCATTATCGGACATCTCTAATATTAATAAGTTATCATTAAATGATAAGAAAACTAGATTTATGGTGTTTAGTGGTGCAAGGATGTGAAGCAAAATTAAAATTGAATCAAGTGGAAATTGATAGAGTTTATGAAACTTAATTCTTGGGAATAATAATTGATCATAGATTATGTTGGAAACCGCATATTGAATATAATAAAGGGAAAAATATCTAAATCCATTGCTATTCTTTATAAAGTAAGACACATGCTGAATAAGAAATGTCTGCATATATTACATTATTCTTTTATTTTTCCATATTTAACATATTGTGTTGAAGTTTGGGGAAATGTTTATACATGGTAAATGGGTTATACTTATATAGCGCTTTTCTACCTTCAAGGTACTCAAAGCGCTTTGACACTATTTCCACATTCACCCATTCACTCACACAGTCACACACTGATGGAGGGAGCTGCCATGCAAGGCGCTAACCACAACCCATCAGGAGCAAGGGTGAAGTGTCTTGCTCAAGGACACAACGGACATGACGAGGTTGGTAGAAGGTGGGGATCGAACCAGGAACTCTCAGGTTTCTGGCTGTGTATGATTGTTAAATATGTATAATCTGTGCTGTTAAATTGATCACACAGAATGGTTGATTTTATGACCGAAATAAACTCATTTCATTCATTCATTCATAGACTAATTTTCTCAGTCGATCCGACTTCTTGTTCCTAACGACTCTCCCTGTCCTTTCTTTTCTGAATGGGGCAGCATAAATAAAGTAAGCCCAACTGGTGTATGCCACATTTTAAAGGGGCCTATTTGTGCTCTGTAATTCTGCCTAGTCAATGATATCAACTTTATCGTCCGCCAGTTGTTTAAACTTTTTTCTTGTTGAATTAACTTATTTTGGCTCCTCCACACATGAGAAAGATGAACAAAATTTGTGTTTTGAAAAAGTGTGGTTTTTGGACTCATTTTCTCTTCTTTCTTTCTGGTAATGATGTTTGTCACTAATTCTGTCCGGCAACAAGTGGCAGGCAGCTGCAAAAACAAAACGTGTGTGATGTCATTGCATCACAAATTGAGGTTTTGCTATATGTCCACCATGCAACATGATGGGTTCAGAACCTAAATGTGAGCACATGCAAGTAAAACGTGTTCATATATATTAAGTACCACTCAAATGTTTGGATACACTTTCTCCTGCTGAGGTATTGTACGTACCGCTACTATATTGGTAAATGTGATTATTTCCACAGTACTTGTATGTGAGTACAAGTGCAATAGTCACATGTTGTTGTTTTATACTGTTTTTATAAGTCTTAAGTATTTCTGTATTATGTTATTTATTAGTGATTTTCATTGTTCTGTATATGGACGGAGCACCAAATTCTGCAGGGCCCCCATGCACACCTGTAGGACCTTTTGTTACCGCCCAATACACACACGCTCATTTGGAAACTATCCCAGGGATATGCGAACTACAGCCCGCCAGCGTCCAAAATCCGGCCCCCGGTTAGTCCCAAGTAAAAAATAAAAAAATTAAAGAAAGTTATTATTATAATTTTTTGAATTATTATTTTTTTAAATCTGTCCTTTCTAATCCATTTTCTACCGCGTATTACTCTCGGTGTCTCCTAGCTGCTCAGGCAAATCATATTGTCTAAAAATGCATTTTCCCATCGATAAGGTGACATCATTGGCAAAGTGTGCACACTTTCAGTCAATTAGTGCGCGAAGAATATATATATATATATATATATATATATATATATATATATATATATATACATACATATATATATATACATATATACATATATACATACATATATACATATATACATACATATATACATACATATATACATATATACATATATATATATATATATATATATATATATATATATATATATATATATATATATATATACATACATACATACAGGTAAAAGCCAGTAAATTAGAATATTTTGAAAAACTTGATTTATTTCAGTAATTGCATTCAAAAGGTGTAACTTGTACATTATATTTATTCATTGCACACAGACTGATGCATTCAAATGTTTATTTCATTTAATTTTGATGATTTGAAGTGGCAACAAATGCCATCCATCCATCCATCCATCCATCTTCTTCCGCTTATCCGAGGTCGGGTCGCGGGGGCAGCAGCCTAAGCAGGGAAGCCCAGACTTTCCTCTCCCCAGCCACTTCGTCCAGCTCCTCCCGGGGGATCCCGAGGCGTTCCCAGGCCAGCCGGGAGACATAGTCTTCCCAACGTGTCCTGGGTCTTCCCCGTGGCCTCCTACCGGTCGGACGTGCCCGAAACACCTCCCGAGGGAGGCGTTCGGGTGGCATCCTGACCAGATGCCCGAACCACCTCATCTGGCTCCTCTCGATATGGAGGAGCAGCGGCTTTACTTTGAGCTCCCCCCGGATGACAGAGCTTCTCACCCTATCTCTAAGGGAGAGCCCCGCCACCCGGCGGAGGAAACTCATTTCGGCCGCTTGTACCCGTGATCTTGTCCTTTCGGTCATGACCCAAAGCTCATGACCATAGGTGAGGATGGGAACGTAGATCGACCGGTAAATCGAGAGCTTTGCCTTCTGGCTCAGCTCCTTCTTCACCACAACGGATCGATACAGCGTCCGCATTACTGAAGATGCCGCACCGATCCGCCTGTCGATCTCACGATCCACTCTTCCCTCACTCGTGAACAAGACTCCGAGGTACTTGAACTCCTCCACTTGGGGCAAGATCTCCTCCCCAACCCGGAGATGGCACTCCACCCTTTTCCGGGCGAGAACCATGGACTCGGATTTGGAGGTGCTGATCCCCATCCCAGTCGCTTCACACTCGGCTGCGAACCGATCCAGTGAGAGCTGAAGATCTTGGCCAGATGAAGCCATCAGGACCACATCATCTGCAAAAAGCAGAGACCTAATCCTGCAGCCACCAAACCAGATACCCTCAACGCCCTGACTGCGCCTAGAAATTCTGTCCATAAAGGTTATGAACAGAATCGGTGACAAAGGGCAGCCCTGGCCGAGTCCAACCCTCACTGGAAACGTGTCCGACTTACTGCCGGCAATGCGGACCAAGCTCTGACACCGATTATACAGGGAGCGAACCGCCACAATAAGACAGTCCGTTACCCCATACTCTCTGAGCACTCCCCACAGGACTTCCCGGGGTACACGGTCGAATGCCTTCTCCAAGTCCACAAAGCACATATAGACTGGTTGGGCAAACTCCCATGCACCCTCAAGGACCCTGCCGAGAGTATAGAGCTGGTCCACAGTTCCACGACCAGGACGAAAACCACACTGTTCCTCCTGAATCCGAGGTTCGACTATCCGGCGTAGCCTCCTCTCCAGTACACCTGAAAAGACTTTACCGGGAAGGCTGAGGAGTGTGATCCCACGATAGTTGGAACACACCCTCCGGTTCCCCTTCTTAAAGAGAGGAACCACCACCCCGGTCTGCCAATCCAGAGGTACCGCCCCCGATGTCCACGCGATGTTGCAGAGTCTTGTCAACCAAGACAGCCCCACAACATCCAGAGCCTTAAGGAACTCCGGGCGGATCTCATCCACCCCCGGGGCCTTGCCACCGAGGAGCTTTTTAACTACCTCGGCAACCTCAGCCCCAGAAATAGGAGAGCCCACCACAGATTCCCCAGGCCCTGCATCCTCATAGGAAGACGTGCTGGTAGGATTGAGGAGGTCTTCGAAGTATTCTCTCCACCGATCCACAACATCCGCAGTCGAGGTCAACAGAGCACCATCCCCACCATACACGGTGTTGACACTGCACTGCTACCCCTTCCTGAGGCGGCGGATGGTGGTCCAGAATTGCTTCGAAGCCGTCCGGAAGTCTTTTTCCATGGCCTCACCGAACTCCTCCCATGTCCGAGTTTTTGCCTCCGCGACCGCTGAAGCCGCACACCGCCTGGCCTGTCGGTACCTGTCTGCTGCGTCAGGAGTCCCATGAGCCAAAAGAACCTGATAGGACTCCTTCTTCAGCTTGACGGCATCCCTCACCGCCGGTGTCCACCAACGGGTTCTAGGATTACCGCCACGACAGGCACCAACTACCTTGCGGCCACAGCTCCAATCGGCCTCCTCGACAACAGAGGTACGGAACATCGTCCACTCGGACTCAATGTCCAGCGCCTCCCTCGGGACATGTTCAAAGTTCTTCCGAAGGTGGGAATTGAAACTCTCTCTGACAGGAGACTCTGCCAGGCGTTCCCAGCAAACCCTCACAATGCGTTTGGGCCTGCCAGGTCTGTCTGGCATCCTCCCCCACCATCGCAGCCAACTCACCACCAGGTGGTGATCGGTAGAAAGCTCCGCCCCTCTCTTCACACGGGTGTCCAAAACATGACACCGCAAATCCGATGACACAACTACAAAGTCGATCATGGAACTGCGGCCTAGGGTGTCCTGGTGCCAAGTGCACATATGGACACCCTTATGTTTGAACATGGTGTTTGTTATTGACAATCCGTGACGAGCACAAAAGTCCAATAACAAAACACCACTCGGGTTCAGATCCGGGCGGCCATTCTTCCCAATCACGCCTCTCCAGGTTTCACTGTCTTTGCCAACATGAGCGTTGAAGTCCCCTAGTAGAACGAGGGAATCACCCGGGGAAGCACTCTCCAGTACTCCCTCGAGTGAATCCAAAAAGGGTGGGTAATCTGAACTGCCGTTGGGCGCGTAAGCGCAAACAACAGTCAGGACCCGTCCCCCCAACCGAAGGCGGAGGGAGGCTACCCTCTCGTCCACCGGGTTGAATTCCAACGTGCAGGCTTTGAGCCGAGGGGAAACAAGAATTGCCACCTCAGCCCGTCGCCTCTCATTGCCGGCAACGCCAGAGTGGAAGAGAGTCCAGCCCCTGTCAAGAGAACTGGTTCCAGAGCCCTTGCTGTGCGTCGAAGTGAGTCCGACTATATCTAGCCGGAACTTCTCCACCTCACGCACTAGCTCAGGCTCCTTCCCCCCCAGCGAGGTGACGTTCCACGTCCCAAGAGCTAGCTTATGTAGCCGAGGATCGGACCGCCAAGTACCCTGCCCTCGGCTGCTGCCCAGCTCACATTGCACCCGACCTCTATGGCCCCTGCTATGGGTGGTGAGCCCATTGGAGGGGGGACCCACGTTGCCTCTTCGGGCTGTGCCCGGCCGGGCCCCATGGGGACAGGCCCGGCCACCAGGCGCTCGCCATCGTGCCACACCTCCGGGCCTGGATCCAGAGGAGGGCCCCGGTGACCCGCGTCCGGGCGAGGGAAATCTGGGTTCCTTGTTCGTTGTTCGTGTTCTTCATAGAGGTCTTCGAGCTGCTCTTTGTCTGATCCCTCACCTAGGACCAGTTTGCCTTGGGAGACCCTACCAGGGGGCATAGAAGCCCCCGGACAACATAGCTCCTAGGATCATTGGGACACGCAAACTCCTCTACCACGTTAAGGTGGCAGCTCAGAGAGGAGGCGGCAACAAATGAAAATCCAAAATTCCGTGTGTCACAAAATTAGAATATTACTTAAGGCTAATACAAAAAAGGGATTTTTAGAAATGTTGGCCAACTGAAAAGTATGAAAATGAAAAATATGAGCATGTACAATACTCAATACTTGGTTGGAGCTCCTTTTGCCTCAATTACTGCGTTAATGCGGCGTGGCATGGAGTCGATGAGTTTCTGGCACTGCTCAGGTGTTATGAGAGCCCAGGTTGCTCTGATAGTGGCCTTCAACTCTTCTGCGTTTTTGGGTCTGGCATTCTGCATCTTCCTTTTCACAATACCCCACAGATTTTCTATGGGGCTAAGGTCAGGGGAGTTGGCGGGCCAATTTAGAACAGAAATACCATGGTCCGTAAACCAGGCACGGGTAGATTTTGCGCTGTGTGCAGGCGCCAAGTCCTGTTGGAACTTGAAATCTCCATCTCCATAGAGCAGGTCAGCAGCAGGAAGCATGAAGTGCTCTAAAACTTGCTGGTAGACGGCTGCGTTGACCCTGGATCTCAGGAAACAGAGTGGACCGACACCAGCAGATGACATGGTTTGGTTTGCATTTCCTTTGGAAATCGAGGTCCCAGAGTCTGGAGGAAGACAGGAGAGGCACAGGATCCACGTTGCCTGAAGTCTAGTGTAAAGTTTCCACCATCAGTGATGGTTTGGGGTGCCATGTCATCTGCTGGTGTCGGTCCACTCTGTTTCCTGAGATCCAGGGTCAACGCAGCCGTCTACCAGCAAGTTTTAGAGCACTTCATGCTTCCTGCTGCTGACCTGCTCTATGGAGATGGAGATTTCAAGTTCCAACAGGACTTGGCGCCTGCACACAGCGCAAAATCTACCCGTGCCTGGTTTACGGACCATGGTATTTCTGTTCTAAATTGGCCCGCCAACTCCCCTGACCTTGGCCCCATAGAAAATCTGTGGGGTATTGTGAAAAGGAAGATGCAGAATGCCAGACCCAAAAACGCAGAAGAGTTGAAGGCCACTATCAGAGCAACCTGGGCTCTCACACCTGAGCAGTGCCAGAAACTCATCGACTCCATGCCACGCCGCATTAACGCAGTAATTGAGGCAAAAGGAGCTCCAACCAAGTATTGAGTATTGTACATGCTCATATTTTAACATTTTCATACTTTTCAGTTGGCCAACATTTCTAAAAATCCCTTTTTTGTATTAGCCTTAAGTAATATTCTAATTTTGTGACACACGGAATTTTGGATTTTCATTTGTTGCCACTTCAAATCATCAAAATTAAATGAAATAAACATTTGAATGCATCAGTCTGTGTGCAATGAATAAATATAATGTACAAGTTACACCTTTTGAATGCAATTACTGAAATAAATCAAGTTTTTCAAAATATTCTAATTTACTGGCTTTTACCTGTGTATATATATATATATATATATATATATATATATATATATATATATATATATATATATATATATATATATATATATATATATATATATATATATATAGCCCGGCCGCCGGCCAAATTGTTTTAACCCTCTGCGGTCCCCTCCGAGGTTTCTCATTGTGCCCATTGGGTTGAGTTTTTTCTTGCCCTGTTATTGAATCTTAGCCGAGGATGTAATTGTGGCTTGTGCAGCCCTTTGAGACACTATATAAAGGGCTATATAAATAAACTTTGATTGATTGATTAACATCTGTTTACATGCACCATAAATATATATTGCATTGATTTGGTTGAAACCAGCTTTTTATAACACATGTAAACATCTTAATGACTTACACCAATAATGTGTTTTTTTATCTTTTAAATGGTTAACATATCTAAAACATACCTAGATAATGTTTGTCTCTTGTGTGATTAAAATATCTAGGACATACCTAGATAAACCCCCCTCCAACTCCCAAAAAAACATAATTTGGTCTTTAATAATTTTGTTTTTGTACAAAAAAGAGTCAACAAATTCAATATAAAGTGGCCGAGATCTGACTTTAAATAATCATATAACCTGTCATTACATGATAATACATCGGTCAAGTTTTCCATTACTGGGAAGTAGAGATTAGTTCAGGGTTTGTCAAACTCATTTTAGATGGGGGGGCCACATGGAGAAAAATCTACTCCCAAGTGGGCCGGACTGGTAAAATCACGGCACGATAACTTAAAAATAAAGACAACTTCAGATTGTTTTCTTTGTTTAAAAATAGAACAAGCACATTCTGAAAATGTATAAATCAAAATATATATGTATATTTTTTTACAATTACATGTTGCGGTTCGTAGTATTCTATCTTCATTTGTCGTTATCTATACTTTCTGAATAAATTATGTGATAATGTTCATCAGTCAACTCATTGGTGTTAATTTTCAATCTATCAAGATAAAAAAACAATATCAAAATCAAATTACAGGATGTTATTTATGTAGTTTGCTCATTTTCCTCGACCGGTGCACTAACATCATGTGGTTTATTTAATTGTTTTACATATGTAGCATCATCTACAAAGATACAAAGAATTGCTATTGCGACATCTAGTGGACACATTTAGAACAGCGGTTTCTTTCATTCAATAATTTCAGCTCACTTTTATACTTAGCAAACTCGTCCCGCGGGCCGGATAAAACCTGTTCACGGGCCGTACGTTTGACACCCCTGGATTAGTTGATTCACGTACTGTAGTCATTATAAATCATAAAAATATATATATTTTTTTATTATTACTATGACTATATTATTATTAGTGCATCTCCTGGGGGATAACTCTCACCCTGTCGTCAAAAACTAGTGACGCCTGTGTCTAAATCTTTGAACGCACCACGTTATTGACACTGCAACAAAGTAATGCAAAACTATTTGACTCTATTTTATTCAATTCCACTAAAAATACTTAAATTTGCAATATTATCGTACATATTACATTCAAATCTCTATACCTAAAAGTGGATAGTTTGGCATTTTTACATGAATGAATGAATGAAATTAGTTTATTTCGGTCATATAATCATAATCAACCGATTGTGTCATCAATTAGCAGCACAGATTATACATATTTAACAATCATACACATTTACACACAAAAAGAAAAGAAAAAGAATGACCGAAAAAGGAGTAGGCTGAAGCCAAGGCTTATATTTGTATACAATCACTAAAAATTAGATTGCCAGGAACATCAACGTTCAAAAAATGAATGGGATGAAAGTAAATGTTACTATATTTTATAATTTTTTTATTATTTCACCTTTCAAGGCTTTCTTAAACCTCAAAGAAGTACATGTCTTCAACTCATCACTGAGCTTGTTCCACCATTTAACTCCTAAAACTGAAATACATTTGTATTTTATATTCGTTTACCTATTTCAAAAATCAATATCCCCCGTAAATCTTAGTTTTCTCCTCTTAATTTAAACAACCTAAGAAGACAAGCCGGAAGGCTTTTGTTCTTTACTCAAAACATAATTTCCATTGTTTTTAAAAATCCAATATCTGAACATTTTCACACATTAGAACTTATGAATAATGGATTGGTATTTTCATAGTAGCACACTTTGTGTATTATTACAATGACCCTTTTTTGAAGTTTAATTATTGGGTCTATGTTTGCTTTGTTTTGGGACGGCGTGGCGCGGTGGAGAAAGTGGCCGTGCCAGAAACCTGAGAGTTCCTGGTTCGATCCCCACCTTCTACCAACCTCGTCATGTCCGTTGTGTCCTTGGGCAAGACACTTCACCCTAGCTCCTGATGGGTCGTGGTTAGCGCCTTGCATGGCAGCTCCCTCCATCAGTGTGTGACTGTGTGAGTGAATGGGTGAATGTGGAAATAGTGTCAAAGCGCTTTGAGTACCTTGAAGGTAGAAAAGCGCTATATAAGTATAACCCATTTACCATTTATAAACATTTCCCCAAACTTCAACACAATATGTTAAATATGGAAAAATAAAAGAATAATGTAATATATGCCGACATTTCTTATTCAGCATGTGTCTTACTTTATAAAGAGTAGCAATGGATTTAGATATTTTTCCCTTTATATATTCAATATGCGGTTTCCAACATAATTAATGATCAATTATTATTCCCAGAAGCTCAGTTTCATATACTCTATCAATTTCCACTTGATTTAATTTTAATTTTGCTTCACAATTTCTCCTTGCACCACTAAACACCATAAATCTAGTTTTCTTATCATTTAATGATAACTTATTAATATCAAACCATTTTTTTAGCTGAAGCAATTCAACCTCTATTATCCTCAACACTCCCTTCAAGTCTTCTCCTGAACAAAATACATTTGTATCATCTGCAAACATAATACATTTACATTTATTGGATAGTGAACAAATATAATTTAAATAAAGCATAAGTTACTCTTCTTGGCTGTGATTTAGTCTTATTAATTTCCACATATTGAGATCTATTACTTAAATAACTACTTAACCATTGTTGTGAAACACCTCTTATGCCATAGTTTTCAAATTTTTGCAGAAGTAAGGAATGATCGATTGTGTCAAAAGCTTTACATAAGTCAACGGATACTCCAACGGTGTGTTGCTTTTTTTCTATTGCTGTAGCTATATTTTCTACAAAGTCCATCACTGCTACATAAAGCAGTGTTTTTCAAGCACTGTGCCGCAGCACACAGGTGTGCCGTGAGATACAGTCTGGTGTGCCGTGGAAGAATATGTAATTTCACCTATTTGGGTTAAAATTATTTTTTGCAAACCAGTAATAATAATCTACAAATGTGCTGTTGTTGAGTGTCGGTGCTGTCTAAAGCTCGGCGGAGTAACCATGTTGTACTCTTCCATATCAGTAGGTGGCAGCAAGTAGCTAATTGCTTTGTAGATGTCGTCAACATGGTTTGTCGTGATTACAATATGTGGGAGGCAGTGTGCAGGTAAAAAGGTATCTAATGCTTAAACCAAAAATAAACAAAAAGGCGAGTGCCACTAAGAAAAGGCATTGAAGCTTAGGGAAGGCTAAAAACTAAAACTGAACTGGTTGCAAAGTAAACAAAAACAGAATGCTGGACGACAGCAAAGACTTACAGCGTGTGGCGCAGACGGCGTCCACACAGTACATCCGAACATGACATGAAAATACACAGTGTCCCCGCAAAGAAGGATAGCGACAACTTAAATAGCCTTAATTGCTCAAACAAAACAGGTGCGGGGAATAGCGCTCAAGGAAGACATTAAACGTCTACAGGAAATTACCAACAAAACAGGAAAAGCCACCAAAATAGGAGCGCTAGACAAGAATTAAAACACTACACACAGGAAGACACCAAAAAAACTCCAAATAAGTCACGGCGTGATGTGACAGTACTTTGAGACAAGAGCTATAGTGATGCCTGGTTGGTTATGGTTTGAATTCATATCCAACAATCCAAGAAATACTTTTAATTGTCAATATCGGCCGCTGAGTTTTATTTTTTTTATGTTTTCTGCTGGTGGTGTGCCTCGGGATTTTTTCAATGAAAAAAATGTGCCTTAGCTCAGAAAAGGTTGAAAAAGACTGAAGTAATGAACACATTTAGAACAGCGGTTTCTTTCATTCAAAAATTTCAGCTCACTTTTATACTTAGCAAACTCACCCCGCGGGCCGGATAAAACCTGTTCGCGGGCCGTATGTTTGACACCCCTGGATTAGTTGATTCACGTACTGTAGTCATTATGAATGATAATAATTAGGGATGCCGATAAATGCTTTAAAAATGTAATATCGGAAATTATCGGTATCGGTTTCAAAATTATCGGTATCGGTTTCAAAAATTTAAATGTATGACTTTTTAAAACGCCGCTGTGTACACGGACGTAGGGAGAAGTACAGAGCACCAATAAACCTTAAAGGCACTGCCTTTGCGTGCCGGCCCAGTCACATTTATCTGTGGCGTTTCACACACACAAGTGAATGCAAGGCATACTTGATCAACAGACATACAGGTCACACTGAGGGTGGCCGTATAAACAACTTTAACACAAATATGCGCCACACTGTGAACCCACACCAAACAAGAATGACAAACACATTTCGGGAGAACATCCGCACCGTAACACAACATAAACACAACAGAACAAATACCCAGAACCCCTTGCAGCACTAACTCTTCCGGGACGCTACAATATACACCCTCCGCTACCTATTTTTTTTCCATAACTTGAGTTGATTTATTTTGGAAAACCTTGTTACATTGTTTAATGCAGTGTTTTTCAACCTTTTTTGAGGCAAGGCACATTTTTTTCATAAAAAAAATACAGAGGCACACCACCAGCAGAAAAGGTTAAAAAATGAAACTCCACCAGGTTGTCGTGCCTTATTTTGAATTTGTTGCTGTTTCCTGTGAGTAGTGCTTTAGTTCCTGTCTTATTTTGGTATTTGTTATTTTGGTGACCCTTCCTGTTTTGTTGGTGTTCTCCTGTAGCAGCTTCACGCCTTCCTTTGAGTGCTATTGCCCGCACCTGCTTTGTTTTCGCAATCAAGACTATTGAAGTTGTGCGTACGCTATCCTTCTTTGTTGGGACATTGTTGATTGTCATGTCATGTACGGATGTGCTTTGTGGACGCCGTCTTTGCTCCACACGCTGTAAGTTTTTGCTGTCGTCCAGCATTCTGTTTTTGTTGACTTTGTAGCCAGTTCAGTTTTACTTTTGTTTTGCATAGCCAGCCCTATGCATCAGTGCCTTTTCCTAGCGGGACTTGCCTTTTGTTAATTTTTGGTTTAAGCGTTACATACCATTTTACCTGCACGCTGTCTCCCGCTGTGCTCTGCATATTGGGATCACGACAAACCATCCTTGAAAAGTTCCCACTTCTACAAAGCACTGAACTACCTGCTGCCACCTACTGATATGGAGCATTACAAGATTACCCTGCCAAGCTCTACACAGCACAGGCACTATACAACGGCACATTATTATGAATATTGATATGTAAAAAATATTTTTTGAACCAATTAGATGAAGTTGCATAATTTCCCACGGCACACCAGACGTTAGTGCATCTGCCTCACAATACAAAGGTCCTGAGTAGTCTTGGGTTCAATCCCGGGCTCGGGATCTTTCTGTGTGGAGTTTGCATGTTCTCCCCGTGGCTGCGTGGGTTCCCTCCGGGTACTCCGGCTTCCTCCCACTTCCAAAGACATGCACCTGGGGATAGGTTGATTGGCAACACTAAATTGGCCCTAGTGTGTGAATGTGAGTGTGAATGTTGTCTGTCTATCTGTGTTGGCCCTGTGATGAGGTGGCGACTTGTCCAGGGTGTACCCCGCCTTCCGCCCGATTGTAGCTGAGATAGGCTCCAGGGCCCCCCCAAAGGGAATAAGCAGTAGAAAATGGATGGATGGACACCAGACAATATCTCACGGCACACTAGTGTGCCGCGGCACAGTGGTTGAAAATCACTGGTTTAATGCATCCAGCGCGGCATCACAACAAAATTAGGCATAATAATGTGTTAATTCCACGACTGTATATATCGGAATCGGTTGATATCGGAATCGGTAATTAAAGAGTTGGACAATATCGGAATATCGGCAAAAAAGCCATTATCGGACATCTCTAATGATAATACATTATTTTTTTATTATTACTATGACTATATTATTATTAGTGCATATCCTGGGGGTTAACTCTCCCCCTGTCGTCAAAAACTAGTGACGCCTTTTTCTAAATTTAATCGAGGATCTTTGAACGCACCACTTTATTGACACTGCAACAAAGTAGCGCAAAACTATTTGACTCTATTTTATTCATCCATCCATCCATCCATTTTCAACCGCTTATTCCCTTTTGGGGTCGCTGGAGCCTATCTCAGCTACAATCGGGCGGAAGGCGGGGTACACCCTGGACAAGTCGCCAACTCATCGCAGGGCCAACACAGATAGACAGACAACATTCACACTCACATCCACACACTAGGGCCAATTTAGTGTTGCCAATCAACCTATCCCCAGGTGCATGTCTTTGGAGGTGGGAGGAAGCCGGAGTACCCGGAGGGAACCCACGCAGTCACGGGGAGAACATGCAAACTCCACACAGAAAGATCCCGAGCCCGGGATTGAACCCAAGACTACTCAGGACCTTCGTATTGTGAGGCAGATGCACTAACCCCTATCCATCCCATCCATCCATCTTCTTCCGCTTATCCGAGGTCGGGTCGCGGGGGCAGCAGCCTAAGCAGGGAAGCCCAGACTTCCCTCTCCCCAGCCACTTCGTCCAGCTCCTCCCGGTGGATCCCGAGGCGTTCCCAGGCCAGCCGGGAGACATAGTCTTCCCAACGTGTCCTGGGTCTTCCCCGTGGCCTCCTACCGGTCGGACGTGCCCGAAACACCTCCCGAGGGAGGCGTTCGGGTGGCATCCTGACCAGATGCCCGAACCACCTCATCTGGCTCCTCTCGATATGGAGGAGCAGCGGCTTTACTTTGAGCTCCCCCCGGATGGCAGAGCTTCTCACCCTATCTCTAAGGGAGAGCCCCGCCACCCGGCGGAGGAAACTCATTTCGGCCGCTTGTACCCGTGATCTTGTCCTTTCGGTCATGACCCAAAGCTCATGACCATAGGTGAGGATGGGAACGTAGATCGACCGGTAAATCGAGAGCTTTGCCTTCTGGCTCAGCTCCTTCTTCACCACAACGGATCGATACAGCGTCCGCATTACTGAAGATGCCGCACCGATCCGCCTGTCGATCTCACGATCCACTCTTCCCTCACTCGTGAACAAGACTCCGAGGTACTTGAACTCCTCCACTTGGGGCAAGATCTCCTCCCCAACCCGGAGATGCACTAACCCCTATTTTATTCAATTCCACTAAAAATACCTACATCTGCAAAATTATCGTATATATGGCATTCAAATTGCTATACCTAAAAGTGGATAGTTTGGCATTTTTACATAAACAAATAGCCAGGAGAGAAAATAATATCCAAAACAACGTCGTGCGTAAAATGTGCGGAAAGGCAAGAAAGGCCAACTCACAACCAGTGGAATGGAGCAGATGAGCACCACCGCCGAGGTTCCTATGAGCAGGATGACCATCTGGATCTCAGCCCCGGCCAGACGGCGGAAACTGCGCCCCCTCTTGCGCGGATCCACGTCGCGTCCAAGGTCAGTTCCCAGCGACGTCCTGCGCACGTAGCGCCGGTGCATGCGTATGAGTGCGACGCACACCAGCACGTTGCACAGCACCGTGGCCAGTATGAGCACCGAGCTGAATCCGGCGTACATGAAGTTGAACGCCGCGTCGCTCGTCGTGTTGCTCCGCCACTCCAGGAAGCACCAGGTCTGCGGGTACTGCTTCTGGACTCTGCCGAAGCCGACCACGGGCAGCGCGCAGAAGAGCGCGTTGGACACGTAGATGGCGAGCAGCGTAAGCCCGGCCAGCCTCTGGTCCACGTAGTCGTTGTAGAAATAGGCATGGTTGATGGCGATGTATCTCTCCACGGACATGGCGCAGATGATGCTGAGGCCGGCCAGGGAGAAGAAGATCATGGTGAAGCCGAAGTACTGGCACAGAGGCTCCCCTGCGGGCCAAGAGCCCTTCACGTAGGTGGCGATGGTGACTGGGCTGGCCAGCAGGGTGCCCAGCAGGTCGGTGACAGCCAGCCCGCACACCAGCGTGTAGAAGGTGGTCTCCTTCTGCTCCTTGCGGGACTTGCACAGCACCACGATGGCGATGACGTTGCCCACCACCCCGAACATAAACATGATGGACGGGATGGTGGGGATCATGGTTCGGCCCGTCATGGACTGCTCGCCCATAGTCTTGGACCTCACTGGACGTGGACTTCATCTACACGCCAGCACCTCCACTGCTGGAGTGGAAGATCGTCTCGCCTGTAGGAGAACATCTTTGTTAGGAAAAAGTTGCACGGAGAGCAGAGAACATGCGTCGTGTGAAGGAGCAGGACTGAGAGAAGAATGCAGGCAGCGACGCACTGCTCTCATTCTTCTTCATTCAAACGTCCCAGGAGTCCCGCCCACTGTCTTCAAGTCAAAACATTAGGAACCACTCCCACACTATTGCAGTCTTCTTTTGGGACGCCCTTTTTTTTGTTGGTGTAAAAATCACAACTAAATGTTATATTAGATTAGTTTATTTCAAAGGGGACAATGCAATTTCATAAAACACACGACTACACTGCAAAAACTGAAATCTAAGTAATAAGGGTGATATTTGCTTATTTTCTGTCTGATAAGATCATTCTTCTCACTAAGCCAGGCCTGAGCAATTATTTTGACTCGGGGGCCAGATTTAGAGGGAAACAAATGTGTCTGGGGGCATGGTACCGGTATATCTATTTTTAGGGACACTAATACAAAACTTCACAATAATGTCTGATTGAATGCTAAAAACGTTATGACAGACCGCCTTAAAAAACGTAATGGAATTTAAAATGTTTCTATGAACAATAAAACGCTGAATATTGACAAAATATGAATGTCACACCCCCTTTCGATCGGCATATTTTACAATCAAGTCAAACGCAACAAAAATGCAACAAACAGTGAAATATGAACGCGAAGGGTACAAAATAAACCCACCTACAATCCAGTGACGTGCGGTGAGGTTCATGGCTGGTGAGGCACTGACTTCATCACAGTCAGATTTACAAACATATGAACCCTAAAGAGTATCTTATTCACCATTTGATTGGCAGCAGTTAACGGGTTATGTTTAAAAGCTCATACCAGCATTCTTCCCTGCTTGGCACTCAGCATCAAGGGTTGGAATTGGGGGTTAAATCACCAAAAATTATTCCCAGGCGCGGCGCCGCTGCTGCCCACTGCTCCCCTCACCTCCCAGGGTGTGATCAAGGGGATGGGTCAAATGCAGAGGACACATTTCACCACACCTAGTGTGTGTGACAATCATTGGTACTTTAACTTAACTTTAACTTTACACATACAAACTGTAGCACACAAAAAAGCACATTTAATAAAAACAATTTTTATTATGGTCTTACCTTTACTTATAAATGAAGTCCATGCGCAGCTCCTTTTGAACAAAAGCATTGATAACTTGCTTATAGAAGTCTTCCTTATCTTTCTTCAGTTTTAAAAGTCTCTCTGTCTCGATGGAGATCTTCCGTTAAGAATTACCTCCTGCTTCGATTGAAAGTCCAGTTTAGAAAAGTGTTTTATTTTAGATATGTAATCCTCCATGTTAATAGTCCAGGCAAGAGGAAAAACGAAACGATCACTGCTAACTGTTGCTGCTTGTTGTCACTTATTCTGCAGCCGAGTAGTCGCAGAAATGCTCCCTGGGATCACTACCGCCCTCTACCACCAGGAGACGGGATTACTGCGTGCCTCACACAGTACGTCTTCGCAGCAGTTTTATGATTGCTCAGCACAAGAAATACATTACACACATACAGTTGTTGACAAAATACACTGTACATTATATACCTCAGCTAACTAAACTTTGGAAATGTATAATATAGTTCATATAGCAATATGGTCTCACTGCACAGCAGGCCAGCAGTTAGCAGAGTCATTGCGCAATCCATGTTGAGGCTCAACTCAATGACGTGCCTCAACTGGCTGCTGATCACCGCAAGTCTCTGCTCAGTATTTGAACGGCAAATGTGAAAATTCAGCGATTTTGAATAAAAAATAATCTAAAACTGGTGAAGTTAAATGGAAAATAACTTTATAGTATAATCACTGGATACATATAACAATTTAATTTTTTTGTTTTTGTTTTTAAATTTTTTTTCTTTCCATGATGGCACGTGAGGCCCCGCCTCACCTGACTGCACGTCACTGCTACAATCTGATATATCTGATACATCCCTAAGTTTTAGAACTTTGTTGTGAAAAGCCCCTTCCACGTCTGTGGAAACGCTTCCCGCCCACACTGCTTGGTGCCTCGTCTGAGCTGCTGTGCTGTAGATTACCATAGTCACTAATTATATGACCATAGTAACTAATAGATTACCATAGTAACTGGTAAATCATCCAAAAGTGCAGATTCCAACCATTGAAATACTTTGTATAGTTCAAGACTTACGGTCATTAGAAAACATCACTGCACATCATAATGGCAGCTACACTTTCCATCTTAAAGATCTAAAAAAATGATTTGGGAATGTCCGGCGGGCCAGATTGACAAGCTTAACGGGGCGCATGTGGCCCCCGGGCCTTAATTTGCCCAGGTCTGCACTCAGCAGATTTTATGTTAAAGTGTTTTACTTGTTTTAAGGGTTTTGGTCCTAAATGATCTCAGTAAGATATTACAGTGTGTTGCTGAGATTTTATGACCTATATTGAGTAAAACATGCTTGAAACTAGAATATCAACTGTTGCAAAGCTGTGTCATTAACACTCACAAGTATAAAACTGCTTTTTTAAAGTAATAATTTCTTATTTCAAGCATGAAAAAAAAAATCATGACTTTGACACAATTGTGTCTCATAATTAAAACAGATGACAGCCAAATGGACTTTGCTGTTTTATTTTCAATGAAACAATAGAAAATACGTACTCATATAGTAGTACAGTTTGTTATTAGTGAGAATATACTTATTTTAAGGTATTTTTGGGTTAATGAAGGTTAGCTAATTTTACTTGTTTTGCAAATGTTCTTGTTCTATTGGCAGATAATTTTGCTTAGTTCAAATAAAATACCCCTAATTTTTGTATTTTTTTATATCTTGTTTTTGAACACTGACTTTTTGCAGTGTACACAAGGTTTAAAAAAAGCCAGAATGATCATGTTTTTCTTAGATTTAGAGAAAATTAAATATAATCTGAGGGTTACACCAAAACAATTTGACTTGACCTGGGGCTGCATGATTAGTTACATAGCTAAATTAAAGACACTATAGGATAAATGTGACACTCTCTGTTGACAATTAACCTTTTCACTTATACCTCAACTCTTTTTCTTTGTTGTTGTTGTTTTTATTCAATGACACTTCTCTGTATGTTTGATTTTGATTTTTGTTGTTACCTTTTTTTTCTCCTTAGGTTGAATACCTGGGGATAGGTTGATTAGCAACACTAAATTGGCCCTAGTGTGTGAATGTGAGTGTGAATGTTGTCTGTCTATCTGTGTTGGCCCTGCGATGAGGTAGCGACTTGTCCAGGGTGTACCCAGCCTTCCGCCCGAATTCAGCTGAGATAGGCTCCAGCACCCCCCGTGACCCCAAAAGGGACAAGCGGTAGAAAATGAATGGATGGATGGGGGGGGGGGGATTAGGGATTATTTTACTTATATTTTTTTTTCTGTGATTTTTTACTATTTTATATTTTTATTTTTTTTTAATTATTATTATTTTATTGGGGGGGTATTATTTTACTTATATTTTTTCTGTATTTTTTACTTTTTTGTATTTTTTATTTAATTATTATTTTATTGTTATTTTTTTCAGGGTGAGGGGGGAAAAAGTGTCTGTTTTTTCAGTACTTGATAATGATTTCCTTATCAAATGAATAAATAAATATTATTTTAAAAAACATTTTTAAAAAGCCAGAATTAGCCAGAAGGCTAGTTTTCATCTGTAGTCCCCTGGCCATGATGTAAAAAAGGCAGTAAAATTACAATTTAAAAGAAAAAGAAAATAAAGAGAGAGAAAAAGAAAAACAAACACACAATACATATACAATATGATAAAAAATAAAATACAACATAACATTTATCATAGCATGAAAACAGGCTCATGTTTTAGTGCTGGCAGCTGTAGGTGTTGATAAGCCACATTTTAATTTTTTTTGTTTAGGCCTTGTATTTTGTGACCAGTTTAACCTCCTGAGGTTCCACACATTTGCACTCCTTACTGACCAGGCCGACTTACTGAAAGTACTCCTGCACAGAGGAATATAAGAGTCTGGAGCTAATTCATGCAGTACTTTATAGGTCAGTTTTAAGTCTGTTAATGTGTGAAGACTGTCCCAGTTTAAAATACTGTACTTTTTCAGAATGGCACAGTGATGATAGTGCCCATGTTTTTTTTTATCCATAACTTTAATTGCTTGTTTTTAACTCTGACCAGCCTGAGACCAGCTGGTAAAGCAATAGTTGAAGTGGCTGAAAATCATCGAATGCAAATACAATTTTGCAGCTTCAGATGACATTTCATTTCGAATTGCACAAAAATTAGCGAGATTAAACTTGATTATTTTACACAATTTGTCAATATGGACTTCAAAGGAAAGCTCTGAATCTATTATTAAGCCAATATATTAATATTGGCTGACAATGTGTATTCTTTCTCCAGTAATATGTAAGTTGGGGTCAGATGTTAGTTTTTTCTTGCAACATTTATAAATCAAACGTCATCAATAGTACATTGAAACATAACAGTAAGCATAAGTTATCATTTTCTAAACCATCAACATATAATAATTTCAAGCATTCATATAGTTTTCATGCTATACTTGCTCACACATTTCTCTCCACCATTCTTTGCACATAATGTAAACATTTAAGTTGTATTTACTTTTTATTCTTATTCATCCCTTGGCTATTTGTATATATATTCCTTTGCCTAAAGTAACAACGTGAACCCTGTTGCATTTATTGTATTCTTTAGTCAAACCATTTTGTTATTATATCACATTTGTTGGCATTGTTTATTATACTCTAGTGTTGTCCCGATAACATTACTTTGGTACCGGTACTAAAATTATTTTGATACTTTTTGGTACTCTTCGGTACTTTTCTAAATAAAGGGGACCACAAAAAATGGCATTATTGACTTTATTTTAACAACAAATCTTAGGGTACATTAAACATATGTTTCTTATTGCAAGTTTTTCCTTAAATTAAATAGTGAACATACAAGACAACTTGTCTTTTAGTAGTAAGTAAACAAACAAAGGCTCCCAATTTAGCTGCTGACATATGCAATAACATATTGTGTCATTAATCATTTTATTATTTTGTCAAAATGATTAAGGACAAGTGGTAGAAAATTAATTATTCATCTACTTGTTCATTTACTGTTAATATCTGCTTACTTTCTCTTTTAACATGTTCTATCTACACTTCTGTTAAAATGTAATAATCACTTATTCTTCTGTTGTTTGATACTTTACATTAGTTTTGGATGATACCACAAATTTGGGTATCAATCCGATACCAAGTCGTTACAGGATCATACATTGGTCATATTCAAAGTCCTCATGTGTCTAGGGAGATATTTAATGAGTTTGTAAACATAATATACATTTAAAAAAAACAAAAGATGATGTTGTGATGACAAAACATATCGACGTAATGATAGTAGTATCGACTAAATACGCTCTTGTACTTGGTATCATTACAGTGGATGTCAGGTGTAGATCCACCAATGGCGTTTGGTTACATTTTGACGCCGGTGTAGTGAAGCATGTTTAGCTATTCCTTGTCCTGCAGGGATGATACTTGTAAGAAACGTACTTTATTTGTCGCCATGGAGGCGAGGATTAGTGATTTAGAAGTAGCTAAAACACTGCCGACTGGGGCTGGACTTTAGCCGCTAGCTCGCTAGCAATGTCTTAAAGCAATTCTTCCGGTGGGTGTTTCAGTGTTATAACTTCACCTTTATCGTTAGTTTTTAGACAAAAATGCGTCCGTTCTCCCTTTTCTGTCTACACACTGTGTCTGTTTGTAAGTACTCCGTGATTGTGCGCTGCCGAACATGCTCCTGTGCTCGTAAACCAGTAATGACATAACGTGATGACGACAGGGGGGTGGTGGACCAGTACTTTTCAGAGGCGGTATAGTACCGAATATGATTCATTAGTATCGCGGTACTATACTAATACCGCGATATAATAAGACTAACCCTATTATACTCTATTATCCTTTTCTCTTTTTTGGTGATTTTGAGTGTTGGATGGAATATGTCAAACATACTGCAGCCTTGACTAATAAACGATATTGAGCCGATATCAGCGTGCTGGATCCTGTGGCGTTGCTGTATAGAAGTGCTTGAGTATAGTCTGGAATCGACTGTTGTTATATAATGTTTTCTTACACATTTGAATCTCATTTGCAACTATGCATTAATTTCAGTTTGTCTTAGGTGTGTTGCCATAGTCAGGAAGTAGTCTTTGCCGTTAAAGGGGAACAGCACTTTATTTTTTTTCTCCCAATTTTGCCCATCATTCACAATCGTTATGTAAGACAAGTACAGATGTTTCTCTTTTTTTCATGCATTCTAACTAGTAAATAAATGTAAAAGCAAAAATCGGCTTACAATGGAGCCTTTAGGAGTTGGTCTAGTTTGCCTATAAAGCACTTAAAAAAACATCCAAACACCTCTTTCGAGGTTTTATATGCACGCTCTTGGTATATATCTAATGTAATAATGAGCACATTCATTGTAACATGTACAAAACCCAAAACCAGTGAAGTTGGCACGTTGTGTAAATGGTAAATAAAAACAGAATACAATGATTTGCAAATCCTTTTCAACTTATATTCAATTGAATAGACTGCAAAGACAATATATTTAATGTTTGAACTGAGAATTATTTGTATTTTTTTTCAAATAATCATCCATCCATCCATCTTCTTCCGCTTATCCGAGGTCGGGTCGCGGGGGCAGCAGCCTAAGCAGGGAAGCCCAGACTTCCCTCTCCCCAGCCACTTCGTCCAGCTCTTCCTGTGGGACCCCGAGGCGTTCCCAGGCCAGCCGGGAGACATAGTCTTCCCAACGTGTCCTGGGTCTTCCCCGCGGCCTCCTACCGGTCGGACGTGCCCTAAACACCTCCCTTGGGAGGCGTTCGGGTGGCATCCTGACCAGATGCCCGAACCACCTCATCTGGCTCCTCTCGATGTGGAGGAGCAGCGGCTTTACTTTGAGCTCCCCCCGGATGGCAGAGCTTCTCACCCTATCTCTAAGGGAGAGCCCCGCCACCCGGCGGAGGAAACTCATTTCGGCCGCTTGTACCCGTGATCTTGTCCTTTCGGTCATAACCCAAAGCTCATGACCATAGGTGAGGATGGGAACGTAGATCGACCGGTAAATTGAGAGCTTTGCCTTCCGGCTCAGCTCCTTCTTCACCACAACGGATCGATACAGCGTCCGCATTACTGAAGACGCCGCACCGATCCGCCTGTCGATCTCACGATCCACTCTTCCCTCACTTGTGAACAAGACTCCGAGGTACTTGAACTCCTCCACTTGGGGCAAGATCTCCTCCCCAACCCGGAGATGGCACTCCACCCTTTTCCGTAATAATCAATAATCAATGACTTAGAATTTAATGGCAGCAACACATTGCTAAAAAGATGGCACAGGGGCATTTTTACCACTGTGTTACATGGCCTTTCCTTTTAACAACACTCAGTAAACGTTTGGGAACTGACGAGAACAATTTTTGAAGCTTTTCAGGTGGAATTCTTTCCCATTCTTGCTTGATGTACAGCTTAAGTTGTTCAACAGTCCGGGGTCTGCATTGTCCTATTTTAGGCTTCATAATGCGCCACACATTTTCAATGGAGACATGTCTGGGCGACAGGCAGGCCAGTCTAGTACCGCACTCTTCTACAAACGTACTATGAAGCCGCGCTGTTGTAACACGTGGCTTGGCATTGTCTTGCTGAAATAAGCAGGGGCGTCCATGGTAACGTTGCTTGGATGGCAACATATGTTGCTCCAAAACCTGTATGCACCTTTCAGCATTAATGGCACCTTCACAGATGTGTAAGTTACTCATGCCTTGGGCACTAATACACCCCCATACCATCACAGATGCTGGCTTTTGAACTTTGCGCCAAGAACAATCTGGATGGTTCTTTTCCTCTTTGTTCCGAAGGACACCACGTTCACAGTTTCCAAAAACAATTTAAAATGTGGACTCATCAGACCACAGAACACTTTTCCACTTTGCATCAGTCCATCTTAGATGAGCTCGGGCCCAGCGAAACCGGCGGCGTTTCTGGGTGTTGTTGATAAATGGCTTTCCCTTTGTATAGTAGAGTTTTAACTTGCACTTACAAATGTAGCAACAAACTGTAGTTACTGACAGTGGGTTTCTGAAGTGTTCCTGAGCCCATGTGGCGATATCCTTTACACACCGATGTCGGTTTTTGATGCAGTACCGCCTGGGGGGTGTTGCGTGCAGTGATTTTTTTCAGATTCTCTGAACCTTTTGATGATATTACAGAGTTTAGATGGTGACATCCCTAAATTCCTTGCAATAGCTCGTTGAGAAATGTTGTTCTTAAACTGTTCGACAATTTGCTCACGCATTTGTTCACAGAGTGGTGACCCTCGCCCCATCCTTGTTTGTGAATGACTGAGCATTTCATGGAAGCTGCTTGTATATTCATGACACCCACTTGTTCCTAATTAGCCTGTTCACCTGTGGGATGTTCCAAATAAGTGTTTGACGAGCATTCCTCAAGTTTCTCAGTCTTTTTTGCCACTTGTGCCAGCTTTTTTGAAACATCTTGCAGCCATCAAATTCAAAAAGAGCTATTGTTTGCAAAAAATAAAGTTTTCCAGTTCGAATGTTAAGTATCTTGTCTTTGCAGTCTATTCAATTGAATATAGGTTGAAAAGGATTTGCAAATCATTGTATTTTGTTTTTATTTACCATTTACACAACGTGCCAACTTCACTGGTTTTGGGGTTTGTAATGTTTACTTATTTTGCTCATTTTAGGCATACCATTAATTTCACAAACACATCACGATGTTCACTTTTTCCTTTGACATCATGAGAGCCAACAAACATAATAAAACATCACTCACTGTACAATGTCTGCTGTCACTGGGATGCCGACAGTTAGCATGTTGTTATATTCCCGTTTAGATGGAGAATGACTCATCACGCTCGCGGGGTGGAACCATTTTTTTTGCCATTACTGGGTCTGAATTGGATGCCAAAGTTATGGTAAATGGTAAATGGGTTATACTTGTATAGCGCTTTTCTACCTTCAAGGTACTCAAAGCGCTTTGACACTATTTCCACATTCACCCATTCACACACACATTCACATTCACACACACATTCACACACTGATGGCGGGAGCTGCCATGCAAGGCACTAACCACAACCCATCAGGAGCAAGGGTGAAGTGTCTTGCCCAAGGACACAACGGACGTGACTAGGATGGTAGAAGCCGGGGATCGAACCAGGAACCCTCGGGTTGCTGGCACGGCCACTTTCCCGACTGCGCTACGCCGTCCCCAAGTTGACCAACTTGTCGGATTATGTCCTCATCCTTCTATCAAGGTGAGAGGCATTATCTATGATCTAGAATACGCTTTCACCAGCTCTGAGGTGAGAAAGCAGCTCACCAGCCAATGATGTCAAAATAGCAGCACAAGATAATTAGCGCTCTGAGATCATGGCACCGCTATAAATAGTTTTCCTGCATTAGCGCACACAATAACAATATCAATAATACTCGGGTAACATTCAGGTCAGAAAATATAAATGGATTATTGTTGGCTGTTTTTGGATGGGTTTTTAAAGGGCTTCATGGGCGGAATACAGGATTTCCCGTTGTCTCCATTATAAGCAGACTTTTATTTACGAGTTAGAATGCATAAAAAAAAAATCTGTCTTTTTGTCTCTCATGATTGTGAACGATAGGCAAAATTCCCAAAAAAAGTGCAATTCCCCTTTAAGTTGAAAGTGCCAGTCTTGCATTTTGTTGAGCCGACAAAGTGTTTATACTGTAATTATTGTACATATCACACCAGCTGTTTTATGATAACATGCAACTTAGTTGAAGTTTTCATTACCAAATTTGAAGGTGTTGAATTCACCAAGCAAAATCATTTATGCTTATTAATAGCATGTATATTAGGGCTGTGAATCTTTGGGTGTCCCACGATTCGATTCAATATCGATTCTTGGGGTCACGATTCGATTCAAAATCGATTTTTTTCGATTCAACACGATTCTCGATTCAAAAACGATATTTTCCCGATTCAAAACGATTCTCTATTCATTCAATACATAGGATTTCAGCAGGATCTACCCCAGTCTGCTGACATGCAAGCAGAGTAGTAGATTTTTGTAAAAAGCTTTTATAATTGTAAAGGACAATGATTTATCAACTGATTGCAATAATGTACATTTGTTTTAACTATTAAATGAATCAAAAATATGACTTATTTTATCTTTGTGAAAATATTGGACACAGTGTGTTGTCAAGCTTATGAGATGCGATGCAAGTGTAAGCCACTGTGACATTATTGTTCTTTTTTTTTTTATAAATGTCTAATGATAATGTCAATAAGGGATTGTTAATCACTGCTATGTTGAAATTGTAACTAATATTGATACTGTTGTTCATTTTTGTTTCACTACTTTTGGTTTGTTCTGTGTCGTGTTTGTGTCTCCTCTCAATTGCTCTGTTTATTGCAGTTCTGAGTGTTGCTGGGTCGGGTTTGGTTTTGGAATTGGATTGCATTGTTATGGTATTGCAGTGTATTATTTTGTTGGATTGATTAATAAAACATTTTTTAAATAAGTTAATAAATAAAAAATCGATTTTTTAAAAATGAGAATCGATTCTGAATCGCACAACTTGAGAATCGCGATTCGAATTCGAATCGATTTTTTCCCAAACCCCTAATGTATATAGCAAATCCTGTGTAGATTAGCATCGAGCTAGCATCTTTGTTTAATGCATTTATTTTTTTGTTGGAATTTCACAAGGAAGTTATTTAGTACCTCATTTCTACATGTAAAGCGACTTTGGGTACTTAGAAAAGCGCTATATAAATCCCAGTTATTATTATTACGGTATTATTATTATGTAAATTATATTGACATATTTCTGTTTTTAGGTTTTTACTGTGTTTTATAGTATAGGCTCTCAAATGGAGACAACCTTTTATTTGTCTACTCAGCTAGCAAAAGGAGACAGCGAGAGCAGAACAGACTGCTTGTAACGGACGTTTTAGATGCAGGCTGATATAATCCAAAACCTGTTTTTTTTTTGCTGATATTGGACCAGTATCCGATATCAACATCAGATTCTGACACCCCTAATAGTAGCATAGTTGCTCATTTTACACTGTGAGCAAGGTGGGTGAAGTGTCTTGCCCAAGCAGAGCCGGCCCAAGGCATAAGCGTACTAAGCGCTTGCTTAGGGCCCCGCGGCCACCAGGGGGCCCCCAAAAGAAATTAACAAAAAAATCTTATTTTTAATTTTTTGCATGTACGAGTCTGACTGATGATTTCTAAATGATCAAAGATATATTATTGTACAAAAACACAATTTTAGGTCAACAGAGTGCTGCTGCTTTTCTAGGCTTAGTGATTCTTCCTGCCTCTCTTTAAATGTAAAGCTGCCTCTGCTGCACCTGTGACGTTTGCCGCCTGCTATGGCGTCACATTAGTGCCAAAAATCCGAGCGCATAAAAACTGTTATCGCGCGCTGATTCTCCGCTTCGTGCGCGCGCGCGACACCCTTTTGCGCGCGTGTGGTGCCTTTTTGCGCGCGCGCCGTCTCGGTCTGTGCGCTGGCATGTTTCGTTTTGGCACTTTGGGGGCGGGTATGCTTAGACGGCCCCTTCTTTCTGATTGGTCAGGCGAAATGCTCAGAGCCAATCAGAAGTATAGCAGGGCGGGTCATCGTCAATATGTATCAAGATTGTTATAGGCGCAAAGTTTTCACTTCTTCTTGAACATTTGTTTTCTAATTTATGGAATTTCTTTTGATTCAGCCATAAAATTAATGAAATAATCTTTGAATTTTGTTTTTAAAATGTTAAAAATAGCCTTTTAATAATGTATTCTGAAACAGTTTAAAATAATCAGAGAACTGACTATCACTGACCCTACACAACTATGTTGCACAATTAAGTCTTTTTTTTTTTTATAGCGAAAGAGGTAATTTCAACAGGTGCAGCATCCTATGTCATATCTACATGTAATAAGATTTGTAACAAGGCAAACCGTTAGTAAATTGGTCGAAAATCGAGCAAGTTATGGTAATTTAATTGGTACATGTACTAATTAAATTACCATAACTTGCTTTGACATCAATGTAATGATTGAGGCTAGCTGTCCGAGGTAAGATGGCTACAACGTTGCTACGCTGGAGAATGATTGGTCATATGAAAAATGCTCAGAGCCAATCAGAAAGGAGGGGCTGTCTAAGCATACCTGCCCCCAAAGTGCCAAAAAAAAAATGACAGCGCGAGGAGAGATGCCAGGAGTACACAGAGAGCGCACAGACCGAGACGGCGCGCGCGCAGAAAGGCACCGCGCGCGCGCAAAAAGACACCACGCGCGTGCAAAAGGGTGTCGCGCGCGCACAAAGTGGAGAATCAGCGCGCGATAACAGTTTTTATGCGCTTGGATTTTTGGCACTAATGTGACGCCATATCTTTCCTCTCAGATTCAGACAGGACTGAGCAGGTGATCAGAGGACCACTGTCTATTAAGGAGAACTTTTCATTCCCCAAACGGCATGATGGCCGAAGTTTTCATTATCATTATACCTACAGACAGCTAGTCAATGGGGAAAAAGTCAAGCGTAGCTGGCTGACTTATTCAAGAAGTAAAGATGCAGTCTATTGCTTTTGCTGCAAATTATTTTCCAAAAAGTCCTTAAAACTGGCAGCCGAGGGACAGCGGGATTGGGTCAACATAGGTGCACTGCTGAAACAGCATGAAAACAGTGAAGATCATTGTAGCAACATGGTGAAATGGAAGGATTTTGCCTTGCGTCTTTCAAAGGGGAAAACTATTGATGAATTTAACTTCAGTAGACTGCGCTCTCTTTGTACAAAGTAAACATTAAATATGAATAATTAACTAAAAATGTAAACTAGTAATTAAAGACTAATATGTACAAGACTGATGAGACAAGATGACACTTTTACTGTAAATACAAAGCTTTATCACTTGGACTGTTCAACCCCAGGCCACTCTTGTAGCTGAATGTTTTCTACATTTTAAGATTAGGAACCATATGTGGCACTCTGGACATCATTCGTTCATTCATTGGTATTATTTATGTTCTTAACTGGGCCACCCCCATATCTTTATAAATGACATGTCATTTGTAAAGACATGCCAGGCTGACAATAGGATAATGTAAACAACACTGCCAGAGCCGCAATGAGTTTATAGTAGGTGTGTGAATGATCAACAATCAATATTATTGGCAGAAATAGAGGGCCCCAAAATCAAATTTTGCTTAGGGCCCCATGGACACAACTGCAGTTACTAGGATGGCGAAAGCTGGATGCAAACCAGGAACATTCAAGTTTCTGATGTCCACACTACCATCTGAGCCACACCACGGTTTATATTTAAAATTATGTCCAATTTATCTGTTCCAGGGTCAAACTCTCCCCATTGTAAAACCTAATGGCACATTAAATGTTTTTACCTACATTCATTGTCATGCCAGTGAAAAAAAAGATAACATAAGCTGTGTGGTAAACATTTCAAAACAAGTTGGATTCATGCTTGTGCATGTGAGGTAATGGTTTTCACTTAAAGACAAAATACAGAGAGTTAACACCCTTTACAAAATCCGCTCCTGAAAATGTGTTTTTTTTAGCAAGTAGAGGAGACCCCAACTGTCTTATATTCTGAGGAGACACTCACTCTGCAACACTTTAAAACGGTCTGTTCTAGTGAAGTTAACAAAACACTGCATAGTGACTGATCAACACATGCAGGTCTCACATAATGAGATGCATATGACGTCTGTTTTATTTATTCACTCATTCCTGACGTCATTGTAGCCACAAATGCCTCATTGACTGCAGGTGAAGGACTGGACGATTCTTGTGTTGCCATACCCAGTTAAATACACTATGTCAGTCATCTATTGATTAACGCTGACAGGTGGGTGGGGCTTAGCTGTAATGACGACATCACGTGTGGAAGGATGTTTAAGACTACCTTGAAATCTTAAAAGTCCAGCAAGTGCCACATAAAAGTATGCAGGGGGCAACGGTGGTACATTTTCTACACTAAAGATGCTTAAAACCAACCCAACATGGGTCAATACAAGCGAATGAGAGCAAAATAGAGAAATATATCCCATTAATAATTAATAATTTGATTTTTTTAATATGCAGAGAGCAAATTAAGAAATTGCCCCCTGCGCCGCACTTTAGAACACCAGATCTCAGAAATGTTCACGTACTGAAGACCCTAAGGTAGAGGCTACTGTACATACTAGGAAAAGTAGGTAAAGTGGCAAAGACGTTCATGTTACCAAGATAAAGTATTAGATTACCGTATTTTTTGGAGTATAAGTCGAAAATGCATAATAAAGAAGGAAAAAAACATATATAAGTCGCACTGGAGTATAAATCGCATTTTTGGGGGAAATTTATTTGATAAAACCCAACACCAAGAATAGACATTTGAAAGGCAATTTAAAATAAATAAAGAATAGTGACCAACAGGCATAAATAACCAACTGAGAACGTGCCTGGTATGTTAACGTAACATATTATGGTAAGAGTCATTCAAATAACTATAACATATAGAACATGCTATACGTTTACCAAACAATCTGTCACTCCTAATCGCTAAATCCCATGAAATCTTATACGTCTAGTCTCTTACGTGAATGAGCTAAATAATATTTTTTGATATTTTACGGTAATGTGTTAATAATTTCACACATAAGTCGCTCCTGAGTATAAGTCGCACCCCCGGCCAAACTATGAAAAAAACTGCAACTTATAGTCCGAAAAATACAGTACATACATTTGTCAATTTTCAATGGAGAAGATTGATTTGACATACCTCAACTTCTGAGGCAAGGATGTCGTTGTGGCTTGTGCAGCCCTTTGAGACACCTGTGATTAAGGACTATATAAATAAACTGTGATTGATTGATTGATTGATTGAACTTACAGGCATAATTGGTTCTGTGACTCTTAACTCAAACTCTTGTCATTTAAATCAACATCTCCAGTTGAAATGAATTTAAAACAATTTAAATGGTGCTTGGCTGCCCCAAAATAGTATAATTTTAACATGTAACATGCCTTTTACATAACTATTATAAAAAACAATACAATAGTTTATGAAATAATGTAATAATAATGTACAGCATTTACCATGGAGAGTGCACATCTATGGTATTTTCTTTCCAGTTGCTTCTCTGTCAAACACACAAACAGCAGCTTTTCCATAGTTTCATGGCTAAATGTCCCCTGTTGAAATATTTTTTTAACATTCTTGGCTGGCGTTGGATTCATTCTGCTTCAGTACGGTGCAGACTAGCAGTGATACGCTCAAATTGAGTCACAAGTGAGTAACCAATCACAAGAAGTGTACATGTTGCGTTGAACGGTTCAACGTGTGGCAATTGTCAACAACTCATATGATCTAATTGGCTATTGCAACTGTCTATCAACAGTATGTGCCCCGTTCATCTACACTGCACAGACCACTGCAATGGTGATTCAGAAGGCCTCGGCAGATTTCATACAACGCTGGCAACAAGCTAGTAAAAACAGCAACAATGGAGCCTAATATGACATGAAGAGAATACAGTATGATGAATACTTTTACATATTTAGGGAACGTGACTTAAACATAAAAGTTAACTTATCAATTTATGATTATGATTTATCTAAGGCCACCACTCATTAAATACCTTTTACCTGCACGCTGTCCTCTGCACCTTGGGGCACAAGTGTCACAAGATTGTTTTATAAATATTTTAGCCATGCCTCCATTGTTTACTTTCAAATTTCCGGGACTACAGCAACAGGTACCAACATGTAAGAAAAGTTGGTTTTGCAAAATACGACCCCTTTAAAGTATAACAATTAGCAGAGAGACAGCTATATTGCAAAACACTCTTAAATTGAGGCACTCTTAAGTTGAGGTACAAATGTATAAACACAATTACAAAAACTACAACACTTTTACCAATTGAACAATTTCACACTATGGAAAACAAAGTAACCAAATGTACGTTTGTGATGTTATTTGTTGTATGTATTTTGACAAATACATGCACGGTGAGACCAACATCCGTACAAACACGAGCAAAATCTACGGCGGCCATCTGTAAGATACACTATATTGCCAAAAGTATTTGGCCACCTGCCTGGACTAACATATGAACTTGAAGTGCCATCCCATTCCTAACCCATAGGGTTCAATATGATGTCGGTCCACCTTTTGCAGCTATTACAGCTTCAACTCTTCTGGGAAGGCTGTCCACAAGGTTGCGGAGTGTGTTTATAGAAATTTTCAACCATTCTTCCAACAGCGCATTGGTGAGGTCACACACTGATGTTGGTCGAGAAGGCCTGGCTCTCAGTCTCCGTTCTAATTCATCCCAAAGGTGTTCTATCGGGTTGAGGTCAGGACTCTGTGCAGGCCAGTCAAGTTCATCCACACCAGACTCTGTCATCCATGTATCTATGGACCTTGCTGTGTGCACTGGTGCACAGTCATATTGAAAGAGGAAGGGGCCCGCTCCAAACTGTTGCCACAAGGTTGGGAGCATGGAATTGTCCAAAATGTTTTGGTATCCTGGAGCATTCAAAGCTCCTTTCACTGGAACTAAGGGGCCAAGCCCAACTCCTGAAAAACAACCCCACACAATAATTCCTCCTCCACCAAATTTCACACTCGGCACAATGCAGTCCGAAATGTAGCGTTCTCCTGGCAACCACCAAACCCAGACTCTTCCATCAGATTGCCAGATGAAAAAGCGTAATTCATCACTCCAGAGAAGGCGTCTCCACTGTTCTAGAGTCCAGTGGTGACATGCTTTATACCACTGCATCCGACGCTTTGCATTGGACTTGATGATGTATGGCTTAGATGCAGCTGCTCGGCCATGGAAACCCATTGTATGTAGCTCTGCGTACTGTACGTGGGCTAATTTGAAGGTCACATGAAGTTTGGAGCTCTGTAGCAACTGACTGTGCAGAAAGTCTTTGCACTATGCACTTCAGCATCCACTGACCTCTCTCTGTCAGTTTACGTGGCCTACAACTTGGTGGCTGAGTTGCTGTTGTTCCCAAACTCTTCCATTTTCTTATAATAAAGCCCACAGTTGACTTTGGAATATTTAGGAGCGAGGAAATTTCACAAATGGATTTGTTGCAGAGGTGGCATCCTATGACAGTTCCACGCTGGAAATCACTGAGAGCGGCCCATTCTTTCACAAATGTTTGTAGAAACAGTCTCCATGCCTAAGTGCTTAATGTTATACACCTGTGGCAGGGCCAAGTGGTTAGGACACCTGATTCTCATCATTTGGATGGGTGGCCAAATACTTTTGGCAATATAGTGTACGTTGGGGCACTATACTCCACTTCCCCACTGCTACATTGCCACTCTTAAAGCAGCTTACGTGTGTACTTCCTGACCTACACTCAACAGTCCTGGTGTTGAAAGAGTATTTTAGAGTTAAGAGGCCCATACTTTTGACACTCACTGCTTGACATCAACAAGCTCTTGGAAAACACACTTGTTGTGTCCTTTGTTGTAAGCTTGAAAACAGGGCGGACGCCGTGTGGGACAAAGAATGTTTAGAGAAAAATATTTTCCATAAAGGTGTAGGCGACACACAAATCGTGTTGCGTAATGTGGGCGTAATCATGAAATACCGTATGATGTCAGAATCCTGTGTATGTGCTGTACGCCTGTCTTGTTTTGAGCTTTTATAGAATGCACTGAGAGCAGATTTGGCAGATTAGGCCTTCTCATGAATGTGCTTTTCCTGGATTTGTGTGTTGAAGTCAGATAACCTGCAGCATGCTGATGCTGTACGCGCTCGAGCAAAAAAACAAAAACAAAACAGTGTTCCTTTCAATACTTTTGTTTCTTTGTCATTGTAGAAAGAAAACATCACGTTTTGTTTAAATCCTGTTCCAAACAATGAATGCATTGTATGACATTGGCAATCCGGTTACATGCATAGTGAGCGTTTGAAAAAACTACAACAGGTGACCGCAGTGCCGTTTTTTTTTTTTGTTATTGTTTTTTTTAGTTCCAACTGTTACATGTAGCGCAGTGAGTCACTCCTTGCCTTGGTTGGAAGTGAGGTGTGAACCGTTGCTTTATCACCTGATATCATGTTTTGGCCCCAGGCCTTTTTGAGTTAGAAAAAAACATCATCATCATCCAAGCGGAGAGTAAAAAGAAAAAACATTATCTCAGAGGGCAGGTACGGACAGGCACGATGTCCCGCTAAAATTTAAGAATGCAACGTGCACACGTAGGAACCCGCATTTTGATTGTTTAACAGCGTTGAAAGCAAGACAAAACGTTCATGTTGAAATAATCCCTTTAAACCACTGATGAAATCATAAAATAGTGGGCGGAAATGGCGGCACTACTCCATATTTTATAATTCTCGACAAAAATGAATAAAAATAAACAATAATGAGTGATAAAATGCATTACCACTTTTTCTTAATTACAGATGCCCAACAAAAAAAGCATGTTATGGTTGTTTTTACCCAATATATATATTTATATTTAGTACAGTTGCCCACCAAAAAAAGCATGTCGTGGTTGTTTTTACCCAATATATATATTTATATTTAATACAAAATACATTTTCAATTAACCAAAACTAAGCTCTTTAGAAAATACAAAAGTAAATCGGACAATGATAAACAACATAATAACAGAGATTCTGTTAAATGTTTAATTCAGAATCTATTTTCTAACTGCAAAATAATCAGTCAGTTCCAGGGTCAAATTGTCAACATTGTAAACATTTCTTAACCGTGAAGAAAATGTGGCATTTATGAATTGTTTGTTAAATGCTGAGTAATAACACAATATGAAGAGTAAAACTACATAATGCGGAAAGCAGGTGGCGCAAGACTAAGTTGGCGCCCTGAGCAGAATTTTATTTGAATTCTATGCAAAAAGGTGTAGGAGGACAGTGATCCTAAATATTTGACAGTTGCAAACAGTTTTCAATAAGGTACTAAATTTAGAAGTACAGTACAGGCCAAAAGTTTGGACACACCTTCTCCTCATTCAATGTGTTTTCTTTATTTTCATGACTATTTACATTGTACATTGCCATGAAGGCATCACATCTATGAATGAACACATGTGGAGTTATGTACTTAACAAAAAAAGGTGAAATAGTTTCTTCAAAATAGCCACCTTTGGCTCTGATTACTACTTTGCACACTCTTGGCATTCTCTCGATGAGCTTTAAGCACACCTGTGAAGTGAAAACCATTTCAGGTGACTACCTCTTGAAGCTCATCGAGAGAATGCCAAGAGTGTGCAAAGCAGTACTCATAGCAAAGTGTGGCTATTTTGAAGAAACTAGAATATAAGACATGTTTTCAGTTATTTCACTTTTTTTTTTGTTAAGTACACTGTAAAAAAAAATTCTGTAAAAAAACGGTCATCTACTGGCAGCCAAACGAAAACCATAAAATTAAAGTAAAACATTGTAAACCACATAATGATCAAAAACATTATATTTACAGACATTTTCATGAAACGTTTTGCGGAAAAATATCGTAATTTTACAGATTTTTACTAAATTATTTAGATCAACCACCTTTAATAAAGTGACGGTGCAAACAGTTATGCAGAAAAATACCTTTATTCTACAGAGTTTTTCCAAATTATTACGATCAAACACCTTTAATGAAGTGACAATGCTGGCAGTTCCACAGAAAAATACCATTATTTTACAGATTTTTTCTGAATTGTTAAGATTAACCACCTTTAATAAAGTGACGATGCAAACAGTTCTGCAGAAAAATACCTTTATTCTACAGATTGTTAGTATGGACAGAGACTTTTATATAACAAGTTACATATTTAATGAAAGATAATTATTGTAATTTGGTATTTTTCTGTAAAAGAAATACAAATATACATAGTTTGTCATTACTGGCATATTACTTAAAATAAAAAAATGGTAAAATGGGTTATACTTGTATAGCGCTTTTCTACCTTCAAGGTACTCAAAGCGCTTTGACACTATTTCCACATTCACCCACACATTCACACACTGATGGCAGGAGCTGCCATGCAAGACCCTAACCACGACCCATCAGGAGCAAGGGTGAAGTGTCTTGCTCAAGGACACAACGGACGTGACGATGTTGGTAGTAGGTGGTGATTGAACCAGGAACCCTCAGGTTGCTGGCACAGCCACTCTCCCAACTGCGCCACGCCGTTCCCAATAAAAACATATTAAAATAACAAAGATAAAAATAACAGGCGGATTGTTTATTTACAGATAATGTCTTCAATTCTACAGTTTTATAAACTATTTAAAAAAAATAGAAAAATTACAGTAGAAATTTTGAGTAAATTAACCATAAAAATAGGATTTTTTTTTTACAGTGTACATAACTCCACATGTGTTCATTCATAGTTTTGATGCCTTCGGTGACAATTTACAATGTAAATAGTCATGAAAATAAAGAAAACGCATTGAATGAGGAGAAGGTACGTCCAAACTTTTGGCCTGTACTGTACATGGGTTCGAGTGAATTTTGTTTTTGAATGTGGTAATATCGAGAATCGTGGAAATTAATAGGGATCGTATCAACTACTCAAATTGTGGTAGCTTCACAACTGTAGTGCGTGTTAACCAGTGGGGCATACCTTATATGCTTGGACCAAAAAGAGATCGAGACTATATAGTCGGCCACCTACATAGTCACTGACATACAACTTTGAAAACAAATTATGCTGTCACCCTTTAACTTTGATGACATGTGATGCAGTGGCAAAAACATGCGGAGGGGGATTATTGCTTTTTCTTTGGGGGTTAGGTTGATTGGCAACACTAAATTGACCCTAGTGTGTTAATGTGAGTGTGAATGTTGTCTGTCTATCTGTGTTGGCCCTTTGATGAGGTAGCGACTTGTCCAGGGTGTACCCCGCCTTCCGCCCAAATGAAGCTGAGATAGGCTCCAACACCCCCCGCGACCCCGAAAGGGACAAGCGGTAGAAAATCGATGGATGGATGGGTTAGCAGAGACAGTTCCAGGATTTTTTCTTCCCGGGGCCCAAGGGGGGGCTTGACCAATTCGTTTAGTGGAGCTAAGAAAATAATTGATTTACATGACTTCAGTTCTCATTTTTTCAATAAAATTAGTTACAATACACAGCACAAGCATGTTCGATATAAAAGCAGTTCTATCTTAATTTGACCAAAGAATATTCAACAAAATAGTTAAGCCTAACACATGCAATGATGGCAAAAATGTTTCACGTGCAAAGGTGACAGATACCGCTACGGACAGCGCTCATGTGCCTGCTAATAACCAGACAATGCATCCTAAATGCAACAATTGTCTTCCTCCATATGCATAATTAATGACAACAGACAACTATGCATTGGCAATATGGTTTATTATGTTATTGATCACAACATAATAACCTTAGAAATAATTAATAGTTAAATTAATATTAAGCCTAGAGGCTACAAAGTGCAGCCGCATTGCCACAACGAGAAGTGCAAACAGCTCAATTTGCAAATGTTTGCTCTGGAGGGGCAGGCCATAAATGTTCGCATTTGCGCTGTGATTTGGCAGCCAAAAGATGGAGCTTTCCAAACGCCTATCAAATGGATCTGATTGCGTGATTGGCCACAGAAAGATGGACGGTAGCTCAGTGATAGTTTTAAGAAAGATGGACTTGCGGAGACGATTGGCTCCCACAAAGCTGTCCCGTTTTGTCAGCGGTCTTATTTACGTGGCTCCACTTCTACCCATCCATCCATTTTCTACCACTTGTCCCTTTCAGGGTCGCCGCCTATCTCAGCTGCATGCGGGCGGAAGGCACTCTGGACAAGTCGCCACCACCAACACAGATAGACAGACAACATTCACACTCACATTCGCACACTAGGGCCAATTTAGTGTTGCCAATGAACCTATGCCCAGGTGCATGTCTTTGGAAGTGGGAGGAAGCCGGAGTACCCGGAGGGAACCCACGCAGTCACGGGGAGAACATGCAACCTCCACACAGAAAGATCCCAAGCCCAAGATCGAACCCAAGACCTTCGTATTGTGAAGGTCCTTTGCCTCCGTCCCACTTCTACCGTTAACGAATAATTCGCTGACGTCACCAGCATGACGTCACAAATGAGGCGATTTCCAAACGGCTCATTTGGAGAAAGTATGAAGGAAGGCAAGATTGTTTTATATACAATATATCTTAGCAAAAACCTACTCAGTGGCCTTGTGGCCGAGTCATACCAAAGACTATAAAAATGGGACCCAATACCTCCCTGCTTGGCACTCAGCATCAATGGTTGGAATTGGGGGTTAAATCACCAAATCATTCCCTGGCGTGGCCACCGCTGCTGCTCACTGCTCCCCTGTGGGGGTGGGTCAAATGCAGAGGATTATTTAATTGCACCGAGTGTGTGTGTGACTATCATTGGCACTTTAACTTTTAACTTTAAAGACTCCATGGTTTGATTTCAATGTTTTGGGACTCAAACAGATCCCAAATACACAACAGCAGGTACCAATAGGTAAGAAAAGTTGGTTTTGCATTAAAGGGCCCTAAAATGCTGGGGTGGGGGGGCTCAACCTATTTCTGACGGGGCTATAGCACCCTCAAGATCCAGTGTAGCACCGTCTCTGAGGGTTACACTCTTCACAATAAAAACTTTGGACTTTGCGCTGTGCATTGCTTTTTTTCTTCTTCTTTTAATATTGATATCAAACCTCTTGTCGCTTTAGGTGTATATTTCAATTACTTACTGTAACACTTCCCCCCAAAAATGGTAATTTTGTGGTTATACGGTTAGCACCACATATTTTATTTTTTGCTATCCCCTTTCCCTTTTCAGTTGCATCACAAAAAAGCCAAAGAAAGAGCAAAACACAAACAAATTGGATTTTGGTTGAATTATAAATTGTGTAACATTTAAAGTGTTTGACACTTGAGGTTTTACTGAGAAATTAATTGTTGTTTGAAATCATTATGTTCAAGTGGATCAGTTATGCAGGGCATTCAGTTGAACTTTGTACAGGATTTGGTGCGTATAAGTGACGTGCAGGAAAAGCCAACTCATTTAGACACTACTGCTATATTCCTCAGCAGAGAACACTTGTTGTGTCTATTTAAGTTCCTGTGCATGTGTATGACTGCTTAATGCTGCTAATTATTGACTAAATTCCACATTAGGGGGTATTTATTAACACGACCAAGGGCTCTGGTTGTTTAAAAAAAAGCAGGATGTTGTTTTGCTTATAATGTATACATTGCAGTTAATAGTGCCAATACACCCAGGGCTCAAGTAAAGCAAACAGACCACACAGTTCAATTCGGAACACGCTTGAGTGAGGATACAAATGTGTTTTCTTCTGTTGCAACAAATTGTACGTTTTACTTCTAAGAATGACGGTCCATCCGGAAAGTATTAACAGTGCTTCACTTTTTCCACATTTGTGTTACGTTACAGCCTTATTCCAAAATGGAATTAATTATTTTTTGTCCTCAAAGCTCTACAAACAATACCCCACAATGACAATGTGAACATTGTTTTGTTTTTATTTTGCAAATTTATTAACAACAATACCTATTTTTTTTTAATCACGTAATTATTTACAGCCTTTGCTCAATACTTTGCTGATGCACATTGGGCAGCAATTACAGCCTCAAGTCCTACAAGCTTGGCACACCTCTGAGCAGTTTCGCACATTCCTCTTTGCAGCACCTCTCAAGCGCCATCAGGTTGGATACAAAGTGATGGTTTTCATCTAGGGTGTCTCTGTACATTGATGCATTCATTTTCTCCTCTATCCTGACAGGTCTCCCAGTTCCTGCCGCTGAAAAACATCCCCACAGCATGATGTTGCCACCACGATACTTCACTCTGGGGATGATATTGGCCTGGTGATGAGCGGTGCCTGGTTTTCTCCAAACATGACGCCTGACATTAACACCAAAGAGTTACATTTTGGTCTCATCAGACCAGTGAATCTTTCAGGTGCATTCTGGCAAACTTTTTACTAAGAAATGACTTCCGTCTGGCCACTCTATCATACGGGCCTGATTGGATTGCTGCAGAGATGGTTGTTCTTCTGAAAGGTTCTCCTCTCTTCACAGAGGAATGCTGTAGCTCTAAAAGAGTGACCATCAGGTTCTTGGTCACCTTCCTGATTAGACTAAGATGAATGCAGCAATGTACAGAGACATCCTGGATGAAAACCAACGCTTCCCATCCAATCTGATGGAGTTTGAGAGGTGCTGCAAAGAGAAATGGGTGAAACTGCCCAACAATAGTTGGGCAGGTGGCATCATATTCAAAACAACTTGAGGCTGTAATTGTCCATGGTCAACAATTCACTTTATTTTTGGTACAACTCCATCCTCTACTAGAAACATTGTGTAGACACTACAGTACACCTCTTGGGTCTTGTTTCACGAATATAAAAAGTGCGCTTTATACTATAATAATAAAAAAATATGTAATTCGTTCAGCTTTTAGTTAAAGCTACAATAATGGAATACTGGAATAATTTTCCATTAAAGTAATAGCTCTCACATGATTTGTTTTGACAGTTTTGGCGACCTCAAAACCTCTAGTTGAGCGGTGGAAAATATTGGTGGACCTGCCAATGCAGAGTTTAATGTTTATTTTAATAAATTATGTATAAGAAATACCCGGTACAAGCACGGTTCTGGAGCATTTCAATAACGGTTGAGGTCTTAAGTTTCAAATCAATAAGAAAAAAAAATAATTTTAAAAATTACGCAGTTCAAAAATATCGAGAGGTCAGGAAAAAAAAAGATATACTATACAGTAGGCTATTATATATATATATATATATATATAATATATATATTATATATATATATTATATATATATATATATATATATATATATATATATATATTTTGGGTTGAGTCATTTGATAAGAAAAATCAATGTCTTGTTATTTAAATATTCATCTATTTATCTGGGACATCAAACCCACTTGGAGTCCCACATTAAAATATTAACAAAAGTGTGAGTCCATTGATTAGGTGCACAGTTATTTAAACTATCACATTAAAAGTGAGATTTTGCAGTTTATGCATGTAACATTTTGTCAAAACTTTATAGAAAATTTAAATGTGTCCTTACCACACTTTACATCTTTTCCTGTTTATTCCTAAAAAATATATTTTAATGAAGCATGTGAATATTATTAGCACTGATTGGATGAAATGAGTTTAGTCTTACCTTCAATCTTGTCCCACAAGGTGCACATGATCAGCAGGGATGTTTTTTTTCCCAGTTTGTTCTTCTAAAGATATTGTAATTACATGATGACATTACAATTGTGTGAAGTCATCAAGTGAGTCATTGTATTTAGCCTTTTGAAGCAATACATGGTCCTTCAGGTGAGGAAGAAAACATTACATCATCCTTAAATGTGGAACAATTATTTTTTTTTTAAAGAAAAAAGGTCATGAATAATACTGGCAATACAAACAAAATAAAGACAAGGTATAGGACGCAGACAAGCGCTCTTAAAAAAAGTTTACACAGTTTCAAATTAAATCAAATGTTCTTTGCATGCAAACTTTTAACCACTTGAAAAGATTAAACACATATCATATTAAGTACGCACAAAATGAATTTAACACTAAATCCAATTCCCAATTATTACCTCATGCTTGTCTGACTTATTCCAAAATTGAATAAATACGCAATAAACCCTTGTCAGGACAAATGCTACACTCATCCCAATGCAAACATATGAGACAGACAAAATAAACATTATTAATAATCAGTTTTAAAAAGAAGAGCAGCTGACCTTGACAAATGGCAGTGGCCATGATGGGCTGTGGTCAGCTCGACATCAAAGCTTTTCCTACTCATAAAAATCTGCAAAAAAAGAGAACATGATGTGCAGTACATTTGACTTGATAAGAACTTGCTGGCTTAAAATGTCTAACCAGCTGGAATATTAGCTGGCAATACAATGTCCTGGTGCAGAGAATGTCTAACAGACGCACATATATGCAGGGCCGGTATGCAAGCTGATAAAAAAAATAATAATTTAGCTCTCACAAAGTCTCCACTACCCTCCAAGGTCAGCTGCGTCAGCAGATGACGCAGCCCTCGTTTACAAAGTCTTAGGACAATCTTATTATTTCTGAGTCGTTACATTAGAATACAAACAGGCAAATACAAAAGAAACTCCAAATCCTGAATAATAATGTTTTCCCCACAAAATGTATTATCTTTCATCTAAGCACTTGAAGCTTCTCACTGTCAGCAAGTCAAGTGTTTAATTTTTAATACGGGTAGCATTGTCTTCCTAGCTTTATCATGCACCTGTGTGTATTCACACGATTAACCAGGACCATATAATGCATTCACTGTTTACAGCTCATAAATAACTGCCTATGCTGGCAAATAATTATTTCTTTGTAGATTAGTTATCAGCAAATTCTTCAGTGCAATGCCCGTTTTTTTACTCCTGTGAGAAAACTCCCTCACACACTCGCATTACACAAACAGGAAAGGAATGGGAGGACGTGATCCCAACATTCCCGTTTTTTCCTAATTAAAGAGGTTGCACAATTGAAACCACTATTTTATTTTTTATTCTAGCCCACAAGCATTATAAAAACATACATATACATTAATACATAACAGGTTATAGAAGTTAAACTTGTATTGTGCCTGCTACAGGTCCGCCCTGGCAATCAGCCGCTGACGATTCTCCTCATCTGCTTTTCTCCACATATCCTGCTCCCTCTGGATCAGCATCCTCCTCTCGGCCTCCCAGGTCGACAGTAGACTCTCGTACATATCCAGGTCTGGTTTCTCGGTGGAGGGCAGCTGCTGCTTGGCCAGAGTGGTCACCAATGACTGAAAGCTGGCCTCAGAGTCAACCTTTCCATGAGCTTCCAACTGACCAATCAACTTCTAAAGAAAAAAAAAGAAGCAAGGTGAGACTGGAAACAACATCAAAGATGCAATGGCACATACAATACATACTGTAATATAGCACAATACAGTCATTTTTATCTGTAAGGTAAATGCTTTATTGCATCACTGTATTAGAATAATGGTAAATGGGTTATACTTGTATAGCGCTTTTCTATCTTCAAGGTACTCAAAGCGCTTTGACACTATTTCCACATTCACCCACACATTCACACACTGATGGCAGGAGCTGCCATACAAGGCCCTAACCACGACCCATCAGGAGCAAGGGTGAAGTGTCTTGCTCAAGGACACAACGGACGTGACAAGGTTGGTAGAAGGTGGGGATTAAACCAGTAACCCTCAGGTTGCTGGCACGGCCACACTCCCAACCGCGCCACGCCGTCCCCAGAATCCATTCATATGTTGCTTTCTACAGCTGAGGCTGTAGGCAACCTTTTTAAAGCCATTTTTTCATTAACTCCACAAGATGGCAGTACAGTGGAACCTTGATTTACAACCCCCTTTATATGCAAACTTTTCGATTAACAAACTTTTCGATCCAAACATGCCTCTGCGTGCGAACCATGTTGCTGTAGACGAACGCTTCATTTAGGCACCAGGAAAGAAAGCAGGGCGAAACATTGTTGGGAAGGCACTTCACTTGCTGTGCAGGAGAGGTCACGTCTGTCACTCCAGCATGTGTGCCTTTTGATAAGTTTTGTCCATTTTGCTAACTCAATAAGGGTCTCAAAAACTCAACAGACCAGCGTGGAAAGAAGGAGCAAACCGCTGTGGAGTTTAAAAAACACTATTTGCGAAGAGTACATTCATTGCACTCATAAGCATTACCCCAGCACAGCACAGTCAGTAACCAAATAATTTTTTACTGTGATGAAGCCGGTCTTTATAGGGAAAAGATGCCAGAACAAAGTTATATCACAGCGGAGAAGAAGACAGTATCATTTCTCTCGTTCCGGAGCAGCCCCTTGGTCTTCCAAATCACAAACATGAAGGCACGTACGGCTCCCTTCTCTCCCTCCCATTTTCCGCCTTTTGTCTGCTCTTTTCTCATCAGTTCACTGCCGTTGTCAATGTGTGTGTGCATTTTACCTTTTTAAATGTTTATTATTGTAGCAATATGGTTGCTGAGCAATATTGTGATTTTGTTTGTGAGAGGGCACCATAGTGATTTCTGTGTGCGTGCGCGAGTCGCCATAGCATTCGGCAGCTTGTTGTTTTGACTTTTTTATCACAGTTAGTTGATCCCTCATCCCCTTTGTTAGGTTTGTTTGCTAATATGCCTAATCAACAATCACTAAACTAAAACGAAAATAAAGGCATATGATTTATGCGTTCACGATACTGCTGATAGGATTTATAAATTGGCAAATAAAACAAAACCTGCTAATAAACGCAAAATAATATCAAGGAAATTGACATAAATGTAAGTGAAATGTTGTTATTGTGAGGAGAAGAGACATTTGTCCTTTAAATCACATTAATACCACAGAAAAGGAAAACTGTCATTTTCCAGACACGATAAAGGATGTCAAACACGTAGCGTTACAATAACCATGAAGATAAAGTGTTTGTCTTACACCTAGTAATCCACCTTGGACAGACTAAGCCATGCAATGCAGGTTTAAAGAGCGGTGCGCGCTCCCGCGAAGGAAATCCATTTTTGGCAGGCATTCACATTTTGGCACAACACCGTAACAAGTGGATTTTTGCCATACGGAGCATGATACGAAGGTATCACTGGACTCCTACAGAACACTTCAGACTGTGCTGTGAACATTTTGTCTCTGGTAAGTGAACACAGCTAGTAGTGTTAGCTTCGTTTCCAACCTTTTCTGACTAATTATAATAGATCGATTGAAGAATTTATTAGAAGTTTGCATAGGATCAGGTAGAGTTTCATGACGGTACAGAAAAATTATATGTACTGATTGAAATTGCGTGCCTTTGAAACTTTATTAATATATATTATTGCAACAAATATTACAGTATATTATCATACTTTCCAAACATTTTTTGTCTAAATAAAAATAAATACCTGGGGATAGGTTAATTGGCAACACTAAATTGGCCCTAGTATGTGAATGTTAGTGTGAATGTTGTCTGTCTATCTGTGTTGGCCCTGCCATGAGGAGGGGACTTGTCCAGGGTGTACCCCGCCTTCCGCCCGAATGCAGCTGAGATAGGCTCCGGCGACCCCCCACGACCCCGAAAGGGACAAGCGTTAGAAAATGGATAGATGGACTTAAATATCTGCTTGACTTATGATTTTACAGCAAACTACCCATCAAATTAATATACATTATAATACATTTTACAGTGTTCTTTACAGCATATTACTTAATTGAAAAAAAACTATAATTTTTTTGCGCTAAAATTCTGGCGCATGGTCAGGATTGTACCACCTCTGCCTCAATTTGAGCCAGGAAAAACCCAGAAATATTATATTACCGATACTTTAATTTGTTTTCAAGTACAAAAAAAAGCCCGTAGTTTCAAGGTGTGGCAGTAATAAAAATGCCGTGGCGGCGCGCCACATTCATTTACATTAAGGGGACACTATATAAGTAAACTTTGATTGATTGATTGATTGATAATGATTGTGAACAATAGGCACAATTCCTAAAAAAATATAGCAGCTCCCCTTTAAAGTAAACAAACTATGCTTACATTTCGTAAATACCAGCCTCTCCAATTATTGCTTGCTTCCATTTAACACTCGGTCCACTTTGCGGTTTAGATAAATAAAGGGCCAAACTATAGCTATAGAGCAGGGATATTAGAACAAAGTAGAACAAATGGCTGCATCTGAACTAAACAAGCTACAGCATCACCTTAATTACATAAATTACACTCATAATTATTGATTTTGACAATTCTTCAACAGTGCATCCCTACTTTGAATCGGCTCTCATACTCGGATAGTCGATCTCTTTCTGCCTGGTCTTCTTCATCAGCGATTTCCACTTTCTGCTCTTCCTCCTTGTCGGACTCTTCTCCAGAAGAGTCAGAAGACATTGAAGACAGTTGTTGCAGCGTGTCATTCACAAAATCCAACTACAAAAAGCAAGAAAAATTATGTTTATCATCTTAGACTCAACTGTAATAAAATCTTGTGAGCTGTGTGAGATATTTGCCAGCTGACCTCTGCTTCTTAATGAAGGCAATGGGATTAAAGTATGACCTGAGGCACAGGAAGAATCTGGATGCAATATGCCCTGAGGTGCTACATTATTGTCTGTCACAGCGTGTTTGGTATACTGTGGCAGGGATGCTCACAGACAGGCCCTCTCAAGATCTCATTAGGAAAAGGCTGCATTATCAAACAGGATTAAGAAGGCGCTTCACCGACTGTCTATGTATGATGTTTGTTAAATGACAACAATGTGTCAGCATGTGTGTGTATCTGCAGATGAAGGATGTCACATCACGACGGTCACGTCCTCCAAAAGTGAGGATGCTGTTCAGACAAATGCACTGATTTGCTGACTGGAGAGAACCAAAAGGCTTTGTGGATTTTAAGATACTGTGAATAAACATGGTATTAATTGTGATTACAATATCAATCACTATAATCGTGATTATTATTTTTGTCATAATCGTCCAGCCCTACCCATGACTGCTGTGCCAGGACCACTACTAACCACATTGTGAAGTTTGCAGAAAACATAACAGTAGTGGGCCTCAACCGTGATAATGACATGGACTACAGAAACGGGGTGAAACATCTGGTTGACTGGTGCAGAACCAACAACATGGCACTGAACGTCGAAAAAAACAAAGAGCCACACAACTCATCAACGGCACAGCAGTGGAGAGAGTAAAGGCTGGGATATACTCTCATGCCACGTAGCTTGCGTCCCCTCTGACGGCGTCTTGGTTGGGTTATTGTTCTTCCGTTGTATCAGGCTTGTGAATCATGTCATCTTCATTGTTGACACTGGAACTAATCATTCAGAAACATCAGTATATTTTTTACGGACATTTTATTCATAAACCAGAGGAAAAGACATGAAGAGGGAATGTGCAACCCCTGAACGGGTTGCGGAAGAGGACGAGCAATTTTGCAACTCTATTAGTATTCGGCCGTTAGGGACATGGGATAACAGAGCTAGTAATTGTAAATTAACAAAACTGTCAAATAACTATTGTAACGACCTGCTCATGGCATTTTTTATGTTTTGATGTCCAGAGCTCTCAGGTTTGCGAATATAGCTGCCGTGACTAAAAGATACTGACAGAGAACAATGAAGTGTTATGTTTGAGAGAAAAAGTGTACCAGAAAGAATATGTCGGAAATGAACCTATTGTTGGCACAAGATTGGCAATAAAAGTTAAAGACTGTCGTATGCGTGACTTTTTTTGGACGACAACGCAATAAGCTGAAAAAAAAACACATTACCGTAAGTAATTGTTTTTATAGCACACCAAGATATTGAGTACACAATATCAGTTTGAATGCATATGTTTCATCACTGTTGCTTTATTTCATACAATAATTTGTGCATTTTAAGCACACAGTCTGCCATCTTGCGGTCAGGGGCCCTCCTCTTCAAAAGATGACCGATCGATCACAGCTCTGAAGCTAGGATTTTTGGGAGGTGCACGCAAGGCTTGCGGAAAGGTACGCAGGGGGAGGGGACAAGATGACGTCGCTTATGCAAGTTACTTGAGCGGGAGAGTATATACCAGGCTTAAGCAGCACAAAGTTTCTGGAGGCGCAGTAACAGACACAACGACCTGGTCCCAGGCAGCGAATGCACTTTCTGTGTCGGATGAAGACATCACGCCTCCCTCCTCCTATTCTCAACACCTTCTACAGAGTCACTATAAAGAGCATCCTAACAAACGGCATCTCTGTCTGATTGGGAGCATGCAGTTCCTCCGACTGGAAGTCCCTGCAGAGAGTGGTGAGGACGGCGGAGAAGATCTTTCAGACTCCACTTCCTAACATCCAAGAAATTGCAAAAATCCGCTATCTGCCGAGGGCTCAGAATATCAGCAGATACATGTCCCACGCCCGACAAGGACTGTTTTTGCTGCTGGATTCTGGAAAAAGGTTCCGCAGCCTCCGAAGTAGAACTTCAAAGTTCTGTAACAGCTTCTTCCCGCAGGCCATAAGACTTTTGAACACTAAAAACAATCCCTCCATTCTCCCTCAAACCCCCACACAGGACTACCTCACCGGACTTAGAAATACAATAGAACAGAAGTACAATTTTTGTTTACTCTACCCATCTTTGACTGCTTGTAAAAATGTTGAAGTGATGTTTTATTATATTTGTTGACTCTCAGTAAGCCTGCAGTGAATATAAATCAGCAAACGTCGTGATGCATTTTTTAAATTAATGCGCCGTGTATGCTTAAAATGATCAAAATACATAAATGTTATGTTAGTATAAATGTGCTCGTTACTACATTACATATATAGTTACATCATGTAAATAAAACTTCAATGGAGGCGTTTGTTTTTTTTTTCAAGATTTTACGGCTCCCATAGGCTCCATTGTGAGCAGACTTTTGATCACATTTATTTAATATTTAGAATGCAATTTTTTTTATAAAAAAGCATTCATCGTCATGCCTTTCATAATGATTGTGAACGATAGGCAAAATTCCCCCAAAAAGTGCAGTTCCCCTTAAAGGCACAATACTTTAGACAAGAAACATGGATATACTTGAGATTCATCATCATACTGCTTGCATAGCATTAGGCCTATATATTTACTATTAACTTAATGAAAATGACTCACTACAGTCATTATTGTCGAAATAGCTGGCAACACAAATGAGTACGGTGGAACCTGTATATGTCGACGTTTTTATGACTGGCTTGTGGTTTATGGTTGGTTGGTTTATGTCAAACCGACATAAACCAAAAACGAATCATTAAAACTGCAACTAGACAATTTTACTGGACTTTTACCAGAGAGATAAGGAGAATTGACGATAAATAAAAATTTATGTTTTTCTCCATTTGTGCATATTTTTATTTTACTGTTTTCACATGGTTTTTCATACATTTATCTACTTGTACTTTTGTTGAAAAAAAGCTTTCGTATGTGTGCAATTATTTCAGTCATTTATTTACTCCTCCAAATCTGTGCATTTTTTTACTTGCTGTGGAAGAATTTGGGTTAATACTGTCATGCTTTTATTTTAAAACTCTGTTTGCACTAATCTGGAAGTCACGGTGTGCACATTTTGATGCCTTGTAACCAGACAGCGGTTTTTAATAAAGAAGCTGGCAATAATAATCGTGCAGGATTGTTGCAAGCACACAAGAGCTGCGGTTCATTACTTACCGAGTCTTTGGGCAGTTTAACTTCACCAGGCGATGCGGCAACACTCTCCATGACAGCCAGCGCTCGACCCAAATATCCACGTGTCCAGAGAAGAGGCATACCTTTGAACACAGCAAAAATGCCCTTCTGCAGCTCCGCCTTGCCTAGAAGAGAATCAAACTCCAAACAAATTAATGAATCCAGTCAGGGGAACACAAAAGTGTGCACTTTTCCTGTACATGCGCACCTAGCAGAGTGTTTCCAAGAAGCTGAGCAGTGAGGCCGATGCTGTTGTCTTGTTGGAGGCCACAGATGAGCAGCGATGCTCCAAATGCTCTTTCCTCTGATACCTTAGTGCACATGTCCGGCACATCACTAAAACACAACTGACTTTGTCTTCATAATAACACTACCCCATCTTGTGTATTCGGCTCACAGTGAGTTGTGGTGTGGTTGCTAGGTAACTGCCAAGAGCGTACAGCGACAGGATCTGGGTGGAGGAAACGTCAAAGGCCTCCTGGAGCATCACCTCTTCCACCACAGAACACGCACCTAAAAAGGTTCACAAACGAAGGTTACGCAACAACAGCCACACTGTGTGTTTGTAATTCAAATGCTATTCATTTAAATGACAACTCATAGGTTCCACCGGATTCCTGATCTTTGCAAGACATTTTAGACAACTGCATGCCATTAACTTTGTGGTAACAGTTTGTAGAATACCTCGTTATCTTTACCCTATCAAATATCCATCCATCCATCCATTTTCTACCGCTTATTATGAATTTTAAATATGTTTTTAGAGCCAGTAGGCCCTTTCTAATTAGCCACATACACACACAAATGTTAAAAGAGTATATCTAAGATGATAGGAAGCTTTAAAGTACTCATATTTTCTTTTCTTTTAATCTTTTGGAAGCATACATGTGTCGGACTACCTTTGTGTATCTATTGTATTTGGCCATATTCTTTAACTGACTCATTTAAAAGGCTTACTTTTTAGGTCCTCATCCTTCAGGTAAGAATCTAAAAGCAGGTTGAAGGTGAAATTATCTGGGAAGATTCCATAGTGGACCTATGGGGAACATACACAGCATTATTTATTCACATTGAGACAATATTACACCAGGATTTCCCCCAGATTGCCAATATAATTGTGGCAGTGGGGGCGTGGCCTGGGTGGGGTTAATTGAAATCATCATTTACTCTGCATAATTAGCAATGATGCATATATTCTCTTTAAAAAGGCTAAAAAATGTTATGCATAGATTAAAAAACAAATCTGTATTATCAATACCGTATTTTTCGGAGTATAAGTCGCACCGGAGTATAAGTCGCACTTGCCCAAAATGCATAATAAAGAAGGGAAAAAACATATATAAGTCGCACTGGACCCCGGCCAAACTATGAAAAAAACTGCGACTTATAGTCCGAAAAATACGGTAGTTAGTATTAACACATTTCATTTCACTCATTTTTTTTAATAGTTTTTGCTTATTGTATGGACTATGTAACACAGGCTGCACTCTGTTGAGAATTGTTCCAGTTTCTGGACACTTCTCCAATCCTTTGTGGCTTTTTCCTTTATTAAACTAGCAACTAGCAACAAATTAAGCATCTTTTTCTGATGTAATTAAAGACTGTACTTGTGTTTGGAGACGAACAGCAATAGCTGCAGAGCCTCTATTGTCCCAAAGACTGTTATATTGTAGGTAACGAGTACTGTATATCTAATTACTGTATTTTTCGGAATATAAGTCGCAGTTTTTTTCATAGTTTGGCCGGGGTGCGACTTATACTCAGGAGCGACTTATGTGTGAAATTATTAAGACATTACCGTAAAATATCAAATAATATTATTTAGCTCATTCACGTAAGAGACTAGACGTATACGATTTCATCGAATTTAGCGATTAGGAGTGACAGATTGTTTGGTAAACGTATAGCATGTTCTATATGTTATAGTTATTTGAAGGACTCTTACCATAATATGTTACGTTAACATACCAGGCACGTTCTCAGTTGGTTATTTATGCGTCATATAACGTACACTTATTCAGCCTGTTGTTCACTATTCTTTATTTATTTTAAATTGCCTTTCAAATGTCTATTCTTGGTGTTGGGTTTTATCAAATAAATTTCCCCCAAAAATGCGACTTATCTGCATTATTATGCATTTTCGGCCGGTGCGACTTATACTCCGGAGCGACTTAAACTCCGAAAAATACGGTAGTATATCTAATCCAACCCCCTTAAGATATTTAATTTCTTTTCTTTACTAATATTATTTTTCCGCCAAATAAAACCTTTTTGAGGCTTTTAGCTCAAAAACTTACCATATATTGCAAGAAATTTGTACACATGTTCATCATGACAGGATGCATGAATATCAACGACCACATACAGTAAGATGCACAGATCTTCGATTATTTTGGTTGTCATTGGTACCATTTTGGAAGGACTTGGGCCAGTTCCATTCTTTCATTCTTTTGTGTAAAGTTTAATCTAGGACGTGTTTATTTTGTCTGTAGAATATGTCGCAGGCCTATAAAAAAACAACAAATAACCCCCGGGTCGCACTTTGGACACACCCGCTCTAACCCTAACATTAATATAAAATACAAATGAAATGCATCTACCATGACAAATATAACGCACACTGACAAAGATGTATTATTGTAAGAATATGTCTATTATTGTGGTGAAGGTTTAGTGGTGTACTAATACTAATCTATCTTTTTTAAAAAGGCTTTTACCTTGTTCTTAAGTGTGTACAGGGCCTTATCTCTGGCGCCATATTTTAGACACTGTCTGATCCAGCTGTGAATAGTCCAGTCTCGAAGGTACCAACAGTTTGGACTGTGACGAAACCTGGAGGATGACAAAAGTGTTGTTTCTATTATAATGGGACAGGTGTGTCACCAACTGATCTTTTTTAAATAGCTAGATGTACCTATTTGGGCTGGTGATCATTAAATAGTTCTATCAAGAGAAACTACAATATGTGAATGAACATTCCTAAACATCATAATCATGATACTGGGAGCAGATTCCAGTGGAAAGAGTAAACAGGAAAAGTCTACAGTTCCCCATAACAAAGAAAAGCATGTCAATGTTGAACGTAAGAAAACAAAAGAGACAAAAGCAAACAGACAATACATTCCAGAGAAATACAAAATAAAAAACAATAGCACACACAAAAAGCGACTGAGAGCTTGACAAAAGTCCAAGTCTTAGTTGTCTTACTTGTAAAGGTAGTACTCTGCTTGAGCAACCTCTTCGCTGCATGATATATTGTCTATGAACTAGAAAACACACAAATTATTAAAACCAAAAAATTACAAATTCAACATTTGGTGGATTAATATAAAAAAAATATTACCTGTGACATCATTAAGGAGCTGACTGGAAAATTCCTCTCGTATGTTCTGTCCATATTGTTGGCCAGCACAGCTGTTTATTTTTTTTATTTTAGAAAATGACAAAAAGAATCATATTCAAGGATGAAGTCAGAAACTCAATATGGTATATGATGTGATAAATTCCTCTCGTATGTTCTGTCTATTTTGTTGGCCAGCACAGCTGTTTATTTTTTTTATTTTAGAAAATGACAAAAATAATCATATTTAATGATGAAGTCAGAAACTCAATACGGTATATGATGTGATAAATTATATCTCTTAACTGCCATCATGGACAATCCTGCCCACCCACTCCACCAGACAATTGAGGGACAGCGGAGCTCATACTCCAACAGGCTCCTTCAGCTTCGTTCCCACAGTGTTCGATTCAAGAACTCCTTCATTCCGCACTCCATCCAGCTGTATAATCACTCGTCATACAGCAATTGACGATATCTGTCTATTACCTGGCCGCTTCTATGTTAGCTACCTCTCTTTGTTTATAATGTATATTTTCTGCTGGATCTACTCTCTATTTATGCTGACCTTTTTTTGCTGCAGCTGTTACATATACTGTAATATTGTAGATGGTAATTGTTATATATTGTATATATTATATAAAAATTTAACATAATATAATATATCAGTATATATCATATACTGTATTTATAATATGTAAATATGACATTTACAGTATGTCATATTTTATATTGCTAGTACTGTATATTTTTAGTCTACTTTATACCTGCATTATCCTTTCCATCCTTACCCTTTCCATCCTTTGTAAATAAGCTACTGTGTGGAACAATTTCCCTTGTGGATCATTAAAGTTTGTCTAAGACTAAAAAAACATTAGTGTACTGAGCTCTATTGCCGGCTTGTGGTCATCACAAGTATTGCAGCATCAGCTATTTATACAAAATAATTTTGTCTATCATTTACAATCCTCATGTGAGACAATCATACATATGTTTTTCTTTTTTTTCATTCTAACTCGTAAATAAATGATAGAGGTCAGCTAACAGTGTAGGTAATAGGATTGACATTTTCTGCCTATAAAGCCATCCATTTTCTACCGCTTATTCCCTTTGGGGTCGCGGGGGCGCTGGAGCCTATCTCAGCTACAATCGGGCGGAAGGCGCGGTACACCCTGGACAAGTCGCCACCGCATCGCGGGGCCAACACAGATAGACAGACAACATTAACACTCACATTCACACACTAGGGACAATTTAGTGTTGCCAATCAACCTATCCCCAGGTGCATGTCTTTGGAGGTGGGAGGAAGCCGGAGTACCCGAAGGGAACCCACGCAGTCACGGGGAGAACCTGCAAACTCCACATAGAAAGATCCCGAGCCCGGGATTGAACCCAAGACTACTCAGGACCTTTGTATTGTGAGGCAGACGCACTAACCCCTCTTCCACCGTGCTGCACTGCCTATAAAGTGTTTTAAAAAAAAATCTGTAAGCCTCTGTCAACGTTTTGTGAACATGGTGTAAGTATATATGTAATATAGTAACAGGCACATTCATAATATCAAGTAATATTTAAGTATTTTTTTTGACATTTTAAGCATAGGGTGGCACAATAATTTCACAGACGCATCACAACGTTCGCTATTTCCTTCAACAGCAAAAACAAAACAACTAATCATTGCAGACTTAATGGAAGCCAACCAAGACTACTTTGGAACAAATGAACCAGAACCTTGTTTATTTAGCCCGAATATAAGGAAGATGAGCTAAAAAATTTAAGAAGCTGAGTAAGCGAACAGTGTTTTTCAACCACTGCGCACTAGTGTGCCATTAGATACAGTCTGGTGTGCCGTGGGAGATTATGTAATTTCACCTATTTGGGGTAAAAATATGTTTTGCAAACAAGTAATTATAGTCTGCAGATAATGTGCCGTTGTTGAGTGTCGGTGCTGCCGAGAGCTCAGCAGCGTAACCTTGTGATACTCTTCCATATCAGTAGGTGGCAGCCAGTAGCTAACTGCTTTATAGATATCGGGAACACGTTGTGTGAGACGACAATGGTTTGTTGTGATCACAATATGCAAACCACAGCAGGAGGCAGCGTGCAGGTGAAACGGTATCTAATGCTTAAACAAAAAATAAACACAAGGTGAGTGCCCCTAAGAAAAGGGGAAGGCTATTCAGAACGAAAATAAAACTGAACTGACCACAAAATAAACAAAAACAGAATACTGGAAGACGGCAAAGACTTGCAGCGTGTGGAGCAGAGACGGCGCCCACAAAGTACATCCGAACATGACATGACAATCAACAATGTCCCCACAAAGAATTATAGCAACAACTTAAATACCGTATTTTTCGGAGTATAAGTCGCACCGGCTGAAAATGTATAATAAAGAAGGGAAAAAATATATAAGTCGCACTGGAGTATAAGTCGCATTTTTGGGGGAAATTTATTTGATAAAACCCAACACCAAGAATAGACATTTGAAAGGCAATTTAAAATAAAGAATAGTGAACAACAGGCTGAATAAGTTTCCGTTATATGAGGCATAAATAACCAACTGAGAACGTGCCTGTTATGTTAACGTAACATATTATGGTAAGAGTCATTCAAATAACTATAACATATAGAACATGCTATATATACGTTTACCAAACAATCTGTCACTCCTAATCGCTAAATCCCATGAAATCTTATACGTCTAGTCTCTTACGTGAATGAGCTAAATAATTTTACAGTAATGTGTTAGTAATTTCACACATAAGTCGCTCCTGAGTATAAGTCGCACCCCCGGCCAAACTATGAAAAAAACTGCGATTTATAGTCCGAAAAATACGGTAATCTGGATTGCTAAAACAAAGCAGATGCGGGGAATAGCCCTCAAAGGAACACATGAAACTGCTACAGGAAAATACCAACAAAACAGGAAAAGCCATCAAAATAGGAGCGCAAGACAAGAACTAAATCACTACACACAGGAAAACAGCAAAAAAACTCAATAAGTCACAGCATGATGTGACAGGTCGTGACAATACACCTACTTTGAGACAAGAGCTATAGTGATGCATGGTTGGTTATGGTTTAAAGTCATATGCAACAATTGCGACTTTTTACTGTCAACTGAGTTTCATTTTTTAACGATTTCTGCTGGTGGTGTGCCTCCGGATATTTTAAATGAAAAAAATGTGCCTCGGCTCAAACAAGGTTGAAAAACACTGAGCTAACTGCTAAAAACAAGGTAAAACGTAGGTCAAATAAAAATAAAAAGGTGGGCGCAAACGTCGAAAGTTGAAATGTCAAAGTTTACAAACGTCTTGGTTTATAACAACCTTCTACGATACAAGTGAGAGTCATGACTACAACATTTAACATTAAGGGTTTGTTTTCAGGAACAATTCTGACATATTACTTTGACGTGACAGCCATTACTGAATGTACAGGATATATTGTTTAATCATTTATAATAGAATATGTTTAATGGCCCTAGTGTTTGAATGTGAGCGTGAATGTTGTTTGTCAATCTGTGTTGGCCCTGCGATGAGGTGGCGACTTGTCCAGGGTGTACACCGCCTTCCGCCCGAATGCAGCTGAGATAGGCTCCAGCGCCCCCCGTGACCCCGAAATGGACAAGCGGTAGAAAATGGATGGATGGATGGATGTTTATTGGCTCTAGTGTGTGAATGTGAGCGTGAATGTTGTCTATCTGTGTTGGCCCTGCGATGAGATGGCGACTTGTCCAGGGTGTACCCTGCCTTCCGCCCATGTGCAGCTGAGATAGGCTCCAGCACCCCCCGCGACCCCGAAAGGGACAAGCGGTAGAAAATGGATGGATGGATGTAGGGCTGGGCGATATATATCGATATACTCGATATATCGCGGGTTTGTCTCTGTGTGATATAGAAAATGACTATATCGTGATATTCGAGTATACGTTCTCACGCAGTTGCTTTTAGCTGCGGGCATTAAACTGCATGCGTTTCCCACTCTTTCCTGTCTCTCCTTCTCACAGAGACTTAAAACAAGCGCACCTTCTTACATACGTCACGTGTGCAACGTCACACGCTCCCACGGAGCAGAGAGGCAGCGACGTGGTTGTGATGCTAACGGTGTGGTGCGAGTGGTAATACGAGAGAGAGAAGGTGCGAATCTGGTAACAAATGGAGGAAGAATTAATTCCCAAGAAAAACAGCACGGGATCCATCGTCCGGCGGTGGTTTGGCTTCAAGCGGGAACATGTTCAACATTTATGCGGCAAAAGCGTTGCTACAAAAAGTAAGCACCACTGCTAATGTAGCATCATTTGAAAAGTCACCCGCTAGATAAAGAAGAGTGCTTGCAACTGCATGTCAACATCTCCGTTCGGTGCCACACCAACAAAATGCCGAAGGAACTATTTCCAGATCAACACCGTAGGAGAAAACATCCGCAGGAACCTACCACATAGCGAAGGACATATACTATTTGATATGCAGTTCATTTTTATGTGACACTTATTGAAATATCTTGACATCATGCACAAAAGTGCACTTTATTTGTTTTTAACTATTGTAGTGGCATTCTGTACAAAAAGTATACTTTAATTTAGTGTTGTTTTGATATGTCATCTTAACGACATCATGCACAAAAGTGCACTAATAGCTTGTTTTAAAATGTCTCTGACAATCTTGCACTTTCTGTTTTGGAAATGACATGAATGTTTGTGCCACTGCTTAATAACTGTTTAATAAATACACTTTTGTTAATTGACTTAGTTGTGGTTTCCCTCTCTGCATGAACGTTTAAAATGAGCATATATTAATGCAGTATGAAGAAGAATGTTTTAATGTAGACACATAGAATCATCATACTGCTGTGATTATATGCATCAAGTGTTCATTCAAGGCTAAGGCAAAATATCGAGATATATATCGTGAATCGTGACGTGGCCTAAAAATATCGAGATACTAAAAAAGGCCATATTGCCCAGCCCTAGATGGATGGATGATTAATCATGTATAGTAGGAGGTATATAGGAGCAATGCTGTTTACAATCTCACCCAAATTCTTAGGTTCCTTCTCTCTTGCCTCCCATGCTTTGGTGTCTGAATATGCTGTTGAAAGTAACCATCTTTTTGCTGCAAAGAAACATGAATATTTCAAGAATGTACAGTGTTTCAAATATGAATATTTGAAAATATAACTAATCAGAGCATAGTGTTAGTAGCAGTAACGATGCTAACATGGTTACTGCGAACTTGTGGCCCCCAAAAATAAAAGACGGCAAAAAGTGCGACAATTACTTAATATCCAATTAAAAGATTAAGACAGGGCGTTCAAAAAGCTCTTTACACATGAACCTACCTGAAAAAGAGGGTGATAAACGTTTAACTTTGACAGCGGCAATAAGGCAGCGTCGAAACATAGAGGCGGCCATCTTTGGACGACACCACTTCCGGTTCGAAGAGGAAGAACCAGCTTGATAAAATAATATATTGTGTATATATACGATATTAATTATTTTTATTATCATAGGCTTACATATTTCAGGATTTGAAAGCTCTGCATAATAAAAATATTTTTTGTAAATTGTCTTACAGCATTATTGTCCTAAGTGACACTAGAGGGCGCTGTGTACGCAAAGAAGAGGCAAGAAGTTGCACTTTACGTCACACTATTTTTCTGAACGCCATTATGTTGTCATGGGACCATTCAAACAAAGTGTTGAGTCCATTGACCTGTCGAATTTTTGCAGGATTTAGACATTTTATCCATAACAGGCTTTAAAATGAGTCCAGCGTTAAATACACAATGCAGCTCCTCGGCTGTGTGTCAATGGAGGTGACAGGTTAACCCAGGGATGCATACTTGCCAACCCTCCCGATTTCCCCGGGGGACTCCCGAATTTCAGTGCCCCTCCCGACAATCTCCCGGGGCAACCATTCTCCCGAATTTCTCCCGATTTCCACCCGGACAACAATATTGGGGGCTTGCTTTAAAGGCACTGCCTTTAGCGTCCTCTCTCACCTGAAACCTTCACCCCTTAACGGCCGCATGCTGTCCAGGTGTCCGCTTTTCCTCCATATAAACAGCGTGTCACATAATAATGACGCGTTGGACAGGTTTAACAACGGTCTTTACTCGAAGATGTCAAGAAATGCTGACACGTTGTATGATCTTTTAACTGGTTTGATGATAACGTTAATTTCAAGCACACACACACACACACACATGTGAATGCATGCATACTTGGTCAACAGTCATACAGGTCACACTGACGGTGGCCGTATAAACAACTTTAACACTGTTACAAATATGCGCCACACTGTGAACCCACACCAAACAAGAATGACAAACACATTACGGGAGAACATCCGCACCGTAACACAACATAAACACAACAGTACAAATAATGAGAAAAACGAGTGGAAAAGATCATCAGACTCCTCTTCCTCCTATCCAGGAGATCGCAAAAAGCCGCTGCCTGACCAGGGCTCAGAAAATCTGCAGAGACTTCTCCCACCCCCACCAAGGACTGTTTTCACTGCTGGACTTTAGAAAGAGGTTCCGCAGCCTCCGAAGCAGAACCTCCAGGTTCTGTAACAGTTTCTTCCCTCAGGCCGTAAGACTCTTGAACGCATCATAATTATCCAAAAAAAAGTCTGCGGGCTATAGAGCGTTTTCTATTCGGGCTCCAGTACTATGGAATGCCCTCCCGGTAACAATTAGAGATGCTACCTCAGTAGAAGCATTTAAGTCCCATCTTAAAACTCATTTGTATACTCTAGCCTTTAAATAGACCCCCCTTTTAGACCAGTTGATCTGCCGTTTCTTTTCTTTTCTCCTCTGCTCCCCTCTCCCTTGTGGAGGGGGGGGGGGGCACAGGTCCGGTGGCCATGGATGAAGTGCTGGCTGTCCAGAGTCGGGACCCGGGGTGGACCGCTCGCCTGTGCATCGGTTGGGAACATCTCTGCGCTGCTGACCCGTCTCCGCTCGGGATGGTGTCCTGCTGGCCCCACTATGGACTGGACTCTTACTATTATGTTGGATCCACTATGGACTGGACTCTCACAATATTACGTCAGACCCACTCGACATCCATTGCATTCGGTCTCCCCTAGAGGGGGGGGACACTTGTGATTTAGGGCTACATAAACAAACATTGATTGATTGATTGATTGATGATTGATCCCCTCAATTCCCCCCAAAAATGGATTAACTCGCTGGAATATAAAGACAATATAACATACATCCATAAACCTGGATGCATATGCAAAAGTGCAATATATTTATCTGTACAGTAATCTATTTATTTATATCTGCACCTTGTTTATTTTTTATCCTGCACTACCATGAGCTAATGCAACGGAATTTTGTTCTTATCTGTACTGTAAAGTTCAAATTTGAATGACAATAACAAGGAAGTCTAAGTCTAAGTCTAAGTCTAAGTAACTCAACCATCTTCAACAGTTTCTACCTCTGTGTGAGTAGTTTGTTGAGTTAGCACAGGATTAACGCCTGGACATGACAAATGAGGTATTTGACAGCCAGAAGTTTGTTATTTATTCTTTTCGATCCCTGATAGGATGTGACTTCATGTTTATTGGCTTTGTCGATACACTGAGATGAAGTCTAAGTTTGTTGTGTTTTTCAAATCGCACACATTTTTTTCCCCTCAGAATTTGAAGTGTTTTGTCAAAAGGATTGTTTGAGATTTGGACATTTTCAGAATGTGCCTGTTCTATTTGTGGCCAAAGTAAAACAAAAAAAAAATACAATCTGAAGTTGTCTTTGTTTTTAAGTTATCGTGCCGTGATTTTACCAGTCCGGCCCACCTGGGAATAGATTTTCCTCCATGTGGCCCCTGAGCTAAAATGAGTTTGACACCCCTGGGTTAACCCAAGGGTGGGACAGTTCAGTTTAAACAAAACGTGGAAGACTTTTAGCACTCTCCCGTTTTCACTTGGAGCGGCAAAACAGGAAGCCCTCACCTGCAAAGGACGCAAGTCAAAAAAAAGACATGTTTCACAGAATGGATGGAAGCACAAAATGTAATTATTGAATAGGAGCATGTTTGTTTAAGTTACCTGCTTACACGCTCAACTTGATAATGGATGCACACATGATGTAATTCATGACAATTTCTGACAATAAATTGCATTTTGTCAACAAAAGTTATACCGATATTAAGGACAGAGCAACAACGTCATTGTTCTGAGGCCCATATTGACAGAATTTTGCAGGGAGGCCAGACTTCGTCCTTCAGTATTATTCTTATTTTGCATATATATTATTTATTTTATTTTATTTTATTTCATTTATTTATTTTTTTGTCCTTTCCAGCTTCTCAGGCAAATTATATAGTTGATGTAGATGCCCATATTGGCTGTTCAGATTTACTTTACAAAAGAGAAGCGTAGGATACTTCTCTTATTGCCTTATTTGTATTTGACTTTATTACATTTATTTATATTATCATTTGGTGCAGCCGGGCCGGAGCAGGAGGAGATAGAAAGAGAAAAAAAGGAAGACAGAGGGGGGAATTGTGGGGACAAGAAGGGGATTAGACAGAAAGACAAAAACAACAACAGCAAACACAACAATAACAACAACAACAACAACAATAGAGCAACATCAGCAAATACGATATATACAAACATGATGGTAAAAGCGATAGCAAAGAAGCAATTAGCGAAATAAATAATAATACAGAAATGACAATGAGCATTATTGCACTACAAATGGAGCAATAAAAATACCAATAGAAATAGCGCTATTGATAATGAACAATACCAATAATTCTTTGCATATAATTTAATGTCAATGCAAGAATCTGTCATACTTTGGCGTTTTGACCTCACCAAATGGAAAATTTAGGCATAAATTATGTCATAAATTAACTAAATTAAAGGACTATACCAGCAAAATACTAGTCAAATATTATCTTTATTTGACAGGAGTCATCTCATATTTTAAGGAACGGGTGCAACACAAAATATTTAAAGTTCCTGTTGTTGTTTTTCAATGACCTGCTGCAAAAACACGACTTAAAGATCCTCTATTTGACAGGAGGGCTCTGCTGTTTTTAAGGACCTGCAGCTAAAACCCTAATCAAAAATCCTAAATACGAAAGCCAAAACCAGTGAAGTTGGCACGTTGTGTAAATCGTAATTAAAAACAGAATACAATGATTTGCAAATCCTTTTCAACCAAAATTCAATTGAATAGACCTCAAAGACATGATACTTAATGTTCGAACTGGAAAACTTTGTTATTTTTTTGCAAATATTAGCTCATTTGGAATTTGATGCCTGCAACATGTTTCAAAAAAGCTGGCACAAGTGGCAAAAAAGACTGAGAAAGTTGAAGGATGCTCAAACACTTATTTGGAACATCTCACAGGTGAACAGGCTTATTGGGAACAGGTGAGTGCCATGATTGGGTATAAAAGCAGCTTCCATGAAATGTTCAGTCATTCACAAACAAGGATAGGGCGAGAACAACATTTCTCAACGAGCTATTGCAAGGAATTTAGGGATTTCACCATACACGGTCCGTAATATCATCAAAAGGTTCAGAGAATCTGGAGAAATCACTGCATGTAAGCGATGATATTACGGACCTTCGATCCCTCAGGCGGTATTGCATCAATAAGCGACATCAGTGTGTAAAGAATATCACCACATGGGCTCAGGAACATTTTAGAAAACCACTGTCAGTAACTACAATTGGTCGCTACAGCTGTAAGTGCAAGTTAAAACTCTACTTTGCAAAGCGAAAGCCATTTATCAACAACACCCAGAAACACCGCCGGCTACGCTGGGTTACGAGCTGATCTAAGATGGACTGACGCAAAGTGGAAAAGTGTTCTGTTATCTGACGAGTCCACATTTCAAATTGTTTTTGGAAACTGTGGACATCGTGTCCTCCAAGACAAAGAGGAAAAGAACCATCCGGATTGTTACAGACGCAAAGTTCAAAAGCCAGCATGAAGGCACCATTAATGTTGAAAGGTACATACAGGTTTTGGAGCAACATATGTTGCCATCCAAGCAACTTTATCATGGACGCCCCTGCTTATTTCAGCAAGACAATGCCAAGAGTGCGGGTACTAGACTGTAGTCCAGACACCAATGAAAATGTGTGGCGCATTATGAAGCCTAAAATACCACAAAGGAGACCCCGGACTGTTGAACAACTTAAGCTGCACATCAAGCAAGAATGGGAAAGAATTCCACCTGAAAAGCTTCAAAAATGTGTCTCCTCAGTTCCCAAACGTTTACTGAGTGTCGTTAAAAGGAAAGGCCATGTAACACAGTGGTAAAAATGCCCTTGTGCCAACTTTTTTGCAATGTGTTGCTGCCATTAAATTCTAAGTTAATGATTATTTGCAAAAAAAAAATTGTTTCTCAGTTCGAACATCAAATATCTTGTCTTTGAAATGTATTCAATTGAATATAAGTTGAAAAGGATTTGCAAATCATTGTATTGTGTTTTTACTTACGAATTACACAACGTGCCAACTTCACTGTTTTTTTTTTTTTATAACAGGTGCGACATACTGTTTTTAGTGACCTTCTGCAAAAACGCTATAGTCAAAGATCCTCTACATATGACAGGAGCACTTCAGGCGGATTAGTCAATTGTCCTCAGTGTGACAAAAGCACACTGTTGTGAATAAGGCTTTGCTGCCAAAACGCGAGCCCAAGATCCGTGTCAAACTCATTTTTACAGTTACGGCTGCCCTCAACAGGCCACTTGTAGCTGCAAAACCACAAAAATGCATAATCGCCACATGACATTATTACACATTTGCTGCCTTAATTTGATTATTATCATATCGTGTGCCAACAAACTGATGGAAATTTGGATCTGCAATCAGAAGTCAAGGTGACTAGCAGATATTAAAGTTCAGTTATTGTACAATTAATTTAAAAAAGGAGTCCACTGTTAAAAAAAAATGCTTAGAATATAGCTTTTTGTACAGAATAATATTGAGTTAGGGAGCGCTGCAGTTGAATGTGGTACAATTGTTTTCTTGTCACTTTTAGCACATTTGACACCTGTGCTCTGATTGACAGGAAAACTCTGCAGTTTTAAGGATCCGCTGTAAAAACACTACTCGAGTATCCTCTATAATGGACAGAAGTGTTCTGTTGTTTTTTGTAAGGCCATCTGCAAATACACAAGTCAACATTTAATGTGATGTATGCCAGAGTACCCTTTTGACAACACGCTTCTCAAAGATCCTCTGTGTAAAAAAAACTTTTAAAAAAACATATCAAACAGATGTGCCACAGTCTTAAATCCAACATAAAAATGTTCAAATGTATCAGGAATTTGTTAACACTGGAGGTAGCTCCAACTTATTTTAATGCAAGGATGATGTCTCGTTTTTATTATTGTATGACATGTTTGTCCCAGGCAAGCAAAATGACACTAAGGCCATTGGAAACCTTGCACAAACAATCGCTCAAAATCCTTGACCAAAAACCACAATCACTGTTTAATTCTCCAAAAATATAACATTCAAAGATTAGCATCAATACGAATGGCCCATTGAATCCTAAATAACACTGCACCAGCGCCACTTAAGCACTTTGTCCAGTTTACATCTGCTGTGACAACTAGAAACACTGGCCGAATTTCACCCGAGGGTCCAGCAGTTAAATAGCAGCGCAATAGGACGCTATTTGGAGATCAGAACACTTGATGCTGCATTAAGGAGGAGACGATAATGTTTTTTTCTTGTTTCCAAGCCAGCGGTTGGAATTGAAAGGTGTATCGTAGGTGAGAAAAGGAAAGGAGGATGTGAGAAGTTCCTCAAAATGTTTGCCGTTTCCTCGTGTTGGACGTATGTGGTTGTTAGTGTTTCGGAAAAGAGAAGCTGCTCTTCTGCATTTTATCTGATTCGAAGTCACATGATGTTTGCTTGGAATGTATATGCTGAGGATAATGCAGATGATAACATGCATGGAACATTGTGGATATACTAGAAAAACACATGCTACAGTAGATATGACAATGGATCCAGTATGCTCCATGTTGAAGGCATACTGTTACAGAATAGTAACATATTTTGTTGAATTTTCTTACTTTGTTTTTGCACACACCACATACCCTTCTCAAAATACAATGTCAATTTGATAAAGGTATACATTATTAGTAAACAAATAAGTACAAACCCTGTTTCCATATGAGTTGGGAAATTGTGTTAGATGTAAATATAAATGGAATACAATGATTTGCAAATCCTTTTCAACCCATATTCATTTGAATGCACTACAAAGACAAGATATTTGATGTTCAAACTCATAAACTTTTTTTTTTTTTTTGCAAATAATAATTAACTTAGAATTTCATGGCTGCAACACGTGCCAAAGTAGTTGGGAAAGGGCATGTTCACCACTGTGTTACATGGCCTTTCCTTTTAACAACACTCAGTAAACGTTTGGGAACTGAGGAGACACATTTGTTAAGCTTCTCAGGTGGAATTCTTTCCCATTCTTGCTTGATGTACAGCTTAAGTTGTTCAACAGTCCGGGGGTCTCCGTTGTGGTATTTTAGGCTTCATAATGCGCCACACATTTTCAATGGGAGACAGGTCTGGACTACAGGCAGGCCAGTCTAGTACCCGCACTCTTTTACTATGAAGTCACGTTGATGTAACACGTGGCTTGGCATTGTCTTGCTGAAATAAGCAGGGGCGTCCATGGTAACGTTGCTTGGATGGCAACATATGTTGCTCCAAAACCTGTATGTACCTTTCAGCATTAATGGCGCCTTCACAGATGTGTAAGTTACCCATGTCTTGGGCACTAATACACCCCCATACCATCACAGATGCTGGCTTTTCAACTTTGCGCCTATAATAATCCGGATGGTTCTTTTCCTCTTTGGTCCGGAGGACACGGCGTCCACAGTTTCCAAAAACAATTTGAAATGTGGACTCGTCAGACCACAGAACACTTTTCTACTTTGTATCAGTCCATTTTAGATGAGCTCAGGCCCAGCGAAGCCGACGGCGTTTCTGGGTGTTGTTGATAAACGGTTTTTGCCTTGCATAGGAGAGTTTTAACATGCACTTACAGATGTAGCGACCAACTGTAGTTACTGACAGTGGGTTTCTGAAGTGTTCCTGAGCCCATGTGGTGATATCCTTTACACACTGATGTTGCTTGTTGATGCATTACAGCCTGAGGGATCAAAGGTCACGGGCTTAACTGCTTACGTGCAGTGATTTCTCCAGATTCTCTGAACCCATTGATGATATTACTGACCGTAGATGGTGAAATCCCTAAATTCCTTGCAATAGCTGGTTGAGAAAGCATGCATTTGTTGACAAAGTGGTGACCCTCACCCCATCCTTGTTTCTGAATGACTGAGCATTTCATGGAATCTACTTTTATACCCAATCATGGCACCCACCTGTTCCCAATTTGCCTGTTCACCTGTGAGATGTTCCAAATAAGTGTTTGATGAGCATTCCTCAACTTTATCAGTATTTATTGCCTTCTTTGTCAAGTGTTGCTGGCATCAAATTCTAAAGTTGATGATTATTTGCAAAAAAAAAAAACGTTTATCAGTTTGAACATCAAATATGTTGTCTTTGTAGCATATTCAACTGAATATGGGTTGAAAATGATTTTCAAATCATTGTATTCCGTTTATATTTACATCTAACACAATTTCCCAACTCATATGGAAACGGGGTTTGTAAATAAATAAAGGGGTAAGATTCTATTTAAAAAAAAAAATCAGAATCAGCTTTATTGGCCAAGTATGTTTACCACACATAATTTGACTTAGTATTGTGCTCTCTTTGTATATGCTCCCTATGTAAACAATGAATATTAACAATTAACCAAAAATATAAACAAGTACTTATATAACTAACACGTGCAAAAATAATAAATAATAGTGCAGTGGTAAGTAGAGCAAAGAGCAAAAAGATGATGATGTGACCATGAGTTAGTACACTACCTAACTATTAAACTACTTAATAGCACTATTAAATGTTTTGATAAAGCAACGCAATTAAAAAAAACCAAGTTAACTCATACGATTAATCACAAAAAATATTAGAATAGAATAGAATAGAATAGAGTTTTATTTGTCATTATTACAGTGAACAGGTTCAAAGAACAACGAAATTGGAGCAGATCCCCTAAGGTGCATACACAATAATTTAGTAATATAAATAGTAAAAAAAAAAAAGATAAAAAAGAAGATATGTATCTATATATATATGTATATATCCACACACATGCATATATCCATACATATGCATATATATACATATACACATATAACATTATTGCACATTATAGTCCGAAAAAATAAAAAGACATATTGTGTTAATAAGGTAACAGAATCAGAATCAGAATCAGAAGTACTTTATTAATCCCAGAGGGGAAATTAAGATTTTCAGCACAATCCCATTCAAGATCAGACAAACATCACAGGGAGACAGAACAGGATCGCTGACAGGTCTGCCAACTTCCGGCGCCCCTGGTGAGAAACAGGTAAAGCCTGAGCTTCTGGAGAGGGGTCCAGTCTGAGGCCAAGGGAAAAAAACAAAAACAACTCATAGCCATAGTACACATAAACCTGTGTGTAAGAGGAAAACATCAAACAACTCAAAGGACATTAAAGACATTAAAACAGCAGAGCTGATGCAACCAGCTGCCATTCTAGTAGCGCCATTTCTACATACAGCTACAAAAGAAAACCAACAAAAAAAAACTAAAAATAATTAACCAATAATATATATTGCACACACACGATTGCACCATGCATAGACAAGCAACCCAACAAAAACATTATTTCAACACCCATATACACTGTGGTGGCCTCTGCTGTGTTCCACGCCATCGTCTGCTGGGGTGGGGGGAGCATGGCCAGAGACAGGAGCAGACCCAACAAAGCAACCAAGAGAGCCGACTCCACCCTAACCCCGCTAACTCTCGGCCAGTGTCCAGTCCGCATGGATGAGCTAGGATGTGTCCAAGGAGACCGAAGTGTCCGATACCTGCTCATTAAGCCAAGACACTGTGAAGCTTGTCCGTCCCGGCGCTCAGCGCTAGCTCCACAGCAAATGGACTCCGGTGTGGCAGAGACCCAGCAGCTGGTCTCCATGGCCAAAAGGCTCCCGGGAGGCAGATCCAGAAGTTCACAAAAAAGCACCGCAGAAGTCACGAAAGTCACACAATCTCAAAGGGTCCCCAACCAAAAGGCAAAAAAACCACACGTGAATACAAGAGGGAACATCAGTAACACAAAAGGATGACACAAGAGCACAGAGCTCCTGCCACCAGCAGCCACTACAGCAGAGTCATCTTGGGGGAAAAAAAGTGCAGATTACTCCTGCAATTTATGTTGACCGTACATGCTCCTTCATCTTAACCGCGGATGTTTACCTGAAAGGTGGCTCAGGTTGTTATATGGTCAGTGATCAGGTCAATGCATGTGTTAGTGGAACGACGAGGTAGAAGAGTGAAGTGAATTATATTTACATAGCACTTTACATAGTGAAACCCAATATCTAAGTTTCATTTAAGCCAGTGTGAGTGGCACTGGGAGCAGGTGGGTAAAGTGTCTTGCCCAAGGACACAACGGCAGTGACTAGGATGGTGGAAACGGGGCTTGAACTTGGAACTCTCAAGAAGCTGGCACGGCCACTCTACCAACCGAGCTATACCCTCTAATCCAGTGGTTCTTAACCTGGGTTCGATCGAACCCTAGGGGTTCGGTGAGTCGGCCTCAGGGGTTCGGCGGAGGTCAAAACACACCCGAATCATTGTGTAAATAAAAACTTCTCTCTATTGGCGTATTACGGATACGGTAACAGCTGACTGGTTAGCAGGTGTGTAATTTGTTGTGAGTTCATGTACTGTGTTGGTTTTGTTGTTTGAACAAGGTGATGTTCATGCATGGTTCATTTTGTGCACCAGTAAAAAAACATGGTAACACTTTAGTATGGGGAACATATTCACTATTAATTAGTTGCTTATTAACATGCAAATTAGTAACATGTTGGCTCTTAACTAATCATTATTAAGTACTTATTCATGCCTTATTCGGCATGGCCTTATTATAACCCTAACCCTGGCCCTAACCCTCTAACTCTAACCCTAACCAAATAACTCTAAATTAAGTCTTTATTACTTAGAATATGTTCCCCTAGTGTCCAAATAACTCTAAATTAAGTCTTTGTTACTTAGAATATGTTCCCCATGCTAAAGTGTTACCAAAAACATATAACTTTGTCTTGAATTTGAAAAAAATTACGTTTTATTTTTGACTAAAGAAGGGTTCAGTGAATGCGCATATGAAACTGGTGGGGTTCGGTACCTCCAACAAGGTTAAGAACCACTGGTCTAATCTAAGACTAATCAGATTTTTTTCAAAGCAATCATTTGACAGCACTGAAAAAATAAATGGTATACTATTAATGTACATGCAATGGCCCTTTTCAAAAACACGAGGAAAGACATTGAATAACAAAACCATGCACAACATTTTACAATTTTCCAAGAAATGTTTTTTTTAACCTTCAGTACAATTTCAGTGCAGGGCACATATTTGTACTCATAAAATAATTACTTTTTCGACAGTATATACTGTAATTTTACTGTATATAATATTTTGTTTTCCAATAATTTTTTTGTTACTTTTTCGTAATAGAATAGAATAGAATAGAATAGAATAGAAAGTACTTTATTGATCCCTGGGGGAAATTCAGCACCACAGTTCGCTCACAATAGACAATAATAATAATAAATAATATAATATATATAATATATAATATATGAATGATATAAATATAATTCTACATATATTCTACATTTAAGTGCAGTCAAGAAGGAACATATGCATTATACAGTCTGATGGCTGTCGGTATGAAGGACCTCCTGTTTCATTCCGTGTTGCATTTTGGGAGTCTGAGCCTTCCACTGAACATGCTCATTCTCTCCGCCAGGTCCGAGTGTAGTGGGTGGGAGGTGTTGTCCATAATGGCTAGGAGTTTTGCTAGACTTCTCCTCTCTGACACCACCGCCAGAGAGTCTTGCTCCACTCCCACCACGTTACTGGCTAATAAAGTTTACTTGATTAATTAGGCACCTGGGGATAGGTTTATTGGCAACACTAAATTGGCCCTAGTGTGTGAATGTGAATGTGAATGTTGTCTGTCTATCTGTGTTGGCCCTGCGATGAGTTGGCGACTTGTCCAGGGTGTACACCGCCTTTCGCCCAAATGCAGCTGAGATAGGCTCCAGCACCCCCCGCGACCCCAAAAGGGACAAGCAGTAGAGAATGGATGGATGGATGGATGATTAATTAGGCAGATTCAAAAGTATAGATAACATGATACTGATAAAGCATTTTCCCCGGGGTCACATGTGCCACCACTATTTGAGAAGAACTGCACTATTGTGACTTATTCGGTAGGAGGCCATCTTATTATTATGTATTTGATGCAACTTTTATGTTGTTATTTACTGTTCAACCTCTCTTTACAACGATTGGGTAATTATAACACACAAAAAAGTCCCTAAATGACAGCAAAATATGTAGACCTTTGAAAGTTTATAAATAAGAGATGTACTTTATTACTCACATAGAATTAGTTTGTTTCCACCTCTATTGTTTTTTATTTATTTTATGAACATATTGTTGCAGTGACCGGAATGAATGCTTATGTTGTGACTCATTCAAATATACACAATACCAAGTCTTTGTTTGGGACACCCGCTGCTCGTTTGATGGTGAGCAAAAAAGACAGAAGGCCATAAGCCTTTTTTTTCTCTTCCTCTTCCTCTACTTTGAAAGGGAAGCGATGGAAGAACAGCGCTGAAATAAGTTGTAACGTACGCCAACTTGATGTTTTCAGCTTTTTCAGCTCGTTTATGCAGGTAAAAGACATCAACTACATTACTACCATGAATTGATTTACTTACCATGAATTGATTTACGTGGACCCCGACTTAAACAAGTTGAAAAACTTATTCGGGTGTTACCATTTAGCAGAGGTGTGGACTCGAGTCACATGACTTGGACTCGAGTCAGACTCGTGTCATGAATTTGATGACTTTAGACTCGACTTGACAAAATGTAAAGAGACTTGCAACTCGACTTAGACTTTAACATCAATGACTTGTGACTTCACTTGGACTTGAGCCTTTTGACTTGACATGACTTGACATGACTTGCCACTTTCCCCAAAATCCAAAGCTTAAAAAGTTATTTGGGAGCGCTCCGTATTTTTCATTTTCTTCGTCTGTCTATCAGCGTGTTATTCCTGTCAGCTGGTGTGCTGTCAGTACAACAGCCAATCAAAATAGAACTACGTTGTTTTCATCACACAGCATTCATCCAATCAAATTGCAGGACAACCAATGACCAAGAGTTGTCCAACAACGTGCCAGTGATAAACAATTATGTTAAAGTTGGTTTCGTTCGGGTATAAAAACTACGACTTGGTCAACAAAAAAACGAATTGCCGTATGCAAATCACGCAGTTCGAATATTACAGACGGAGACGCAACAACTTCCAACTTCGTTCGACATTTGAAGTTGCACAAAGAAGGGTAAGTTTTGAATGTAAGATAACGTTTATTGGCTAAGTAACGTGACTTTTATTTGCTGTGTAGTTAAATCAGTGAGGCTGCAAACTCACTGCTAACGTTATAACCATAGACATCTTATAAGTAGACGCAGCATAGAGCGCTACTGCCTACTGGCGCAGACGAGGCGCGGGGCCGCCATCTTGGAGTGGTGATCCGCTCCACTCAGTGCAATTCATTTGGCAGGAGCAATGAACTGTCAGCGCATTTAATTCATTTTACCTCACTGAATACCACTGATTTTCACGCGCTTTTTTGTCATACGTGTGTAACAGACACATGTTTTGGCGTGTTTTATTATTCATAGTTTGCTTAACAGTAATATAATATTCTTATACGCTATAAGTGACCAGACGTCCGAGATCAAAACTGGGAATATAATCCCAGAGAAGGGGAAAAAAAACGGTAAACTATTTTTAAGTTGAAGAAACAATATGATTAGGTTATATATACATATGCGTGTATCCTACATAAACAATGTATGAATACATTAGATATCTATATATCTTAGGGACCTATAGACTGTATCTCTGTTGCTTCAGCAGCAGAGAGTTTATTCTGTCTTGACACTTTGTATTGATATTTTCTATTACATTCTTCCCTTAAATGATAATGTTTGCAGTGATTGTTTTATATGTATTATTTTATGTAAGTCGCTTTGGATAAAAGCGTCTGCCAAATACTTAAACATATATAAACACCTGAAAGTCTTCATATCAGCTAAAACCACCAATCTGTTTCACTGGATTCAGAATAAAACCAAATTCTGTTTAACCCAACAATGTTAGTATTTGAATATTGTTACTTGAAGACTGATTCCTGGTTACAATTATACTGTTAAGAAAGTATTGTCTTATACTTTGCCTAAAATGAGAATGCATCATAATCAGTAGTGGCTGGTGAATTTTGTTTTAGGTGGGGCTGAAAGTTTGTAAACCAAACCCCTGTAGGGGCGTCATCCTCCCCCAGAAGATTTCTTTGTGATTTTCACATACAAATATTGAAGATCTTTGATCCTTCTCAACTCTGTGGTAATATTATTTTCATAAAATACAACCAATAGTACGTTAATGTTAAATCTTACTTGTGAAAAGTAATCCCCCGATTCCTATTTTCAACAGTCTGCTCATTTGAGCAGGAAAACGCTGAACACCATCTTTGTTTTCTACCTTTCAACTGTCAGTTTAGGCTGCTCGCCGGCTCCTCATCACCACTTCAAGATGGCGGGCAAATTGCTCACGTCACAGCAACCAATGCTGCGTCTACTTATAAGATGTCTATGGTTATAACGTCATTGCAAACACGGCAATCTGTTGCGTCCACTGCAGTTTGCTACCTTATTCATACTTTTTGTCAAGTGATTTTTTTTTAAGCAGGGTTTCATGAGGTACCTATACATAACATTACGTTAGTCAATGTATCACACACAGTAACGTAACGTTAGTCAATGTATCACACACAGTAACATTACGTTAGTCAATGTATCACACACAGTAACATTACGTTAGTCAATGTATCACACACAGTAACGTAACGTTAGACGGCAGTCAGCAGCACCGCGTATTTTAGCCACCTACAAAAAGACAAACATAGTCAAATAAAGGTCAGTTAAAATGTATACTATATTAAGAATATGTGTACATATTGCATAGGGTCCTGACATCTAAAAAGTACAACTCTGTTCATTGTTATGTTCATATATTTGTTATGTTTTTCATGTGTACGCACACATAAACACACATACAGTATGAGATGAGATCAATGAGATAAGGTAAGAACAGGATAGAAACTGCTGTGGAACTAGTTACAATGCAATATGCCATGGAAATACAATGTTAACACTTTTGTGCAAATAAGTACAGTTGCACTTGTTTTTTTCAAATGTGTTTATTCTGTAAAGGAATGAGTTACATGTTTAAAATGACTGGTTAATAGTGCTATTTTGAAGTGCAATGTCAGCACTATCTTTTTCCCTGCAATTTCAAATGCACTTGTTTTAATAAATAAATACAGCGTTTTAAAAGCATACACAATCTGTGTAAATATATTAGTCTGTGGTTAAATGACTTGAAAGGACTCGAAACTCAAAATGCAGGACTTGGGACTTGACTTGAGACTTTCCAGTCTTGACTTTGGACTTGACTCGGACTTGCCCTGTCTTGACTCGGGACTTGACTCGAGACTTGAGGGTAAAGACTTGAGACTTACTTGTGACTTGCAAAGCAATGACTTGGTCCCACCTCTGCCATTTAGTGGTCAATTGTACGGAATATGTTCTATACTGTGCAATCTACTAATACAAGTTTCAATCAATCAATCAAAAAAACGCTTTTAGTTTAGCAGATTGACGTTTAGTATCGCATTGAAAAACATTGACAACTAAAAAGTGAGACAGAATACAAAAATCACAGTTTATTTCACAAGTCAACTGATTTAGAGTAGCAGACATGTGTACAGTCATTTACAGCAGTGCAACTGAAATATTATATTGCTTAATATGGTGGCTAGGAGTGCTTATTTACTGCAGTGAGTACCAGGAGTTTATTAAATAAATAAGGATGCTATCCGTCCATTCATTTTCTACCGCTTGTCCCTTTCGGGGTCGCGGGGGGTGCTGGAGCCTATCTCAGCTGCATTTGGATACTAAAATTAAGTTAATTACATTTGAATAAGTATATGGGGGCAATGGCGTCAATTATGACACATAATCATGTGCGGCTTAATAGGGCTTCGATTTTGGGAATGTAGCCTTTATCAACATTAATGTTCATTTTTGCTTGTTTCTAGTCCGCTGTAAACGTCAGCTTTATAGATACCACATGCTGTGCTGCGGTGATGACGTCTATTATGAGTAAAGTTTATAGTGAAAATAATTGCACCCAACTAGATTCAAGAACTCCTTCATTCCGCACTCCATCCAGCTGTATAATCACTCGCCATACAGCAATAGATGATATCTGTCTATTACCTGACCGCTTCTATGTTAGCTACCTCTCTTTGTTTATAATGTACATTTTCTGATGGATCTACTCTCTATTTTATGCTGTAGCTGTTACATCTACTGTAATATTGTCCATTGTAATTGGGATTTGTCACATATTGTACATATTATATAGTAATATAGTATAATAGGTCGTGAGTTTAAACCCTGGCCAAGTCACGCCAAAAACTATAAAAATGGGACCCATTACCTCCCTGCTTGGCACTCGGCATCAAGGGTTGAAATTGGGGGTTAAATCACCAAAAAGTATTCCCGGGTGCGGCTACTGCTGCTGATCACTGCTCACCTCACCACACCTAGTGTGTGAATCATTGGTACTTTAATTTTAATATAATAATATATCAATATATATTATATACTGTATACATAATATGTAAATATTACATATATGTTATATTCTATATTGCTACTAAGGTAAAAATTTTTTGTTTACTTTACCTTTTGTATTTCGCCCTCTTTTGTGCCCTTGTGTGCCCGATCCTTTCCATCCTTTGTAACTGGGCTACTGTGTGGAACAATTACCCTTGTGGATCATTAAAGTTTGTCTAAGTCTAAGTCTAAGTTAGTGCAGCTTCTATTTGAGGCGTGGCATTCATTTATAGAAATGAGTTTCTTAGCGCGGATGCCCTCTATTTAAGGAGATGGAATAAAAAGCTGTGATTTTTTTTAATTTTTTTTTTTTTTTATTATTAACATTTTGGTGTACATTGCAAATACCTGAGAACAATTTTAAAATGATTATGTACAAGATGTATATTCACAGCTTCAATTGATGAGCATGCAATAAAAACACACACTGCCTGTAAAACATCCTCTCCAATGCTTTTCTACATACAACATTCAGCAAAACCTGCATTTTTTTGTCACTCTTCTTCCTTGTCTTCCTTTAATGTGTCTTCCCTGTCCAACAATTCTTCCAGAAGCTTCTGATGGTGGCAATGTGTGTCTTCCTCCATCTCCGAATCATCACTGGGGTCATGTGACTCACTGTGAGCGACCTTATAAGGAGACACAGCCTGTCTCCAAGTGGCATTCAAGTGTCCCTGTCCATGTGACCCCCTCTGGTGCTGCTCTTCCTGCCTGAGTTGAGCTGGAGACCCCCGCACTCTGACCTCCAGACCCCCCAAGGCGTCCTGTCCATGAGCCTCTTCAGGGCTGTACTGGCTGCGTCTGTACAAGCTCTCATCATCTTCCTCCTGACAGGAGCTGCCAGGCACGCTCTCGCCGTCAGACTGGGGGAAATGATGGCCGGGGAGGCTTGGGGGCTTCTGGGAAAGATCGAATGGCTTCTTTTGGTTGAAAGGGCCCAGGAGGCTCATGGGAGAGGAGAGACGGAACCGGCCCCTTTGTCTGAACACTGGAATAAAGAAATGAAGCTGTTACATTGAGCGTGTTATGTTCAAAAGAAAGGTACACGCCCTTATTTTTTACAATGTTATTTTTAATTTTGGACAGAAAGGAACCATGATTTATGATTTTACAAAGTCGAAAATTAAGTAAAATATATAACTATATATGTTAATGAAGAATTGTGACTAATGACTAACGAATGTACTCTAAAAAGCTCTTAAAATGGAGAAATCTGACAACACTCTATTGAATTGAATTGAATTATATTTATATAGCGCTTCTCTCTAGTGACTCAAAGCGCTTTTACATAGTGAAACCCAATATCTAAGTTACATTTAAAGCAGTGTGGGTGGCACTGGGAGCAGGTGGGTAAAGTGTCTTGCCCAAGGACACAACGGCAGTGACTAAGATGGCGGAAGCGGGGATCGAACCTGGAACCCTCAAGTTGCTGGCACGGCCACTCTACCAACCAAGCTATACCGCCCCAACTCTAAACCTTTGTTATTTAATAAATGTTTTAATTATGTTTTGCACATTAAGAAACAATTACAGGTATACAGTATTACATACCATCTTGTTAAAGCATCTTCCTGCTGGAAAATATTAAAAGTAAGTGAATTGATTTGCCGGATAGCACCTTCCGCTGGATTAATAGCTACAGCACTCTTTTTGCCTGTGAATAGCGTCATCAAATGACGTTCTACTTAAGTTTCCATTAAATATATTTTTTTTTCTACAACTATAAACATTGAAAATACACGGTCATCAAATTATATATATATATATATATATATATATATATATATATATATATATATATATATATATATATATATATATATTAGATAGATATAGTGTATACACGATACTGTATATATACACACATATGAATGTATATATACTGTATATATACATATCTATGTATATATTTATTCATATGTGTGTATATATACAGTATTGTGTATACACTATATAGATGTATATACTGTATATAGACATATATATGTATATATGTATTCATATGTGTGTATATATATACAGTATTGTGTATACACTATATCTATCTAATTTTATGACAGTACATTTTCTATGTTTAAAATTGTATATATATTGATATGTATACGAACTGTACGTGTGTGTGTATGTATAGGTAAAATTATGAGCACAACTGCATATATACACACACACAAATAAGTATACATATACAGTATATACAATTATAAACATAAAATATACTGTCATAAAACTATATATATATATAGTGTATACACAATATATATACACACACATATAAACACATATATATATACACACACACACACACACATACATATACATACATACAATTACAAACATAGAAAATATACTGTCATAAAATGATATATATATATATATATATATATATATATATATATATATATGTATATATGTATATATGTATTTATATGTGTGTGTATATATATTGTGTATACACTATATATATATATATATATATATATATATATATATATTGTGTATACACTATATATATATATATATATATATATATATATATATATATATATATATATATATATATATAGTGTATACACAATATATATACACACACATATAAATACATATATACATATATATATATATATATATATATATATATATATATATATATATATATATATATATATATATATATATATATATATATATGTTACTGCTATTATTTAGTAAAACAGTAAGTTTGAAAGTTAATTCAAATTATTTAATATTTTAGCATTATAAAAATACAGGCCTATTTATTTATTTATGTATTTATTTATCTATTTATTTATTTATTATTTATTATTTATTCATTTATTTTTATCGTGCTCTGTTTGTTTTTAAATAAATAATGATAAATGGGTTGTACTTGTATAGTGCTTTTCTACCTTCAAGGTACTCAAAGCGCTTTGACACTACTTCCACATTTACCCATTCACACACACATTCACACACTGATGGAGGGAGCTGCCATGCAAGGCGCTAACCAGCACCCATCAGGAGCAAGGGTGAAGTGTCTTGCTCAGGACACAACGGACATGACGAGGTTGGTACTAGGTGGGGATTGAACCAGGGACCCTCGGGTCGCGCACGGCCATTCTTCCACTGCGCCACGCCGTCCCTAGTTGTGTTGTGTTGTGTTTGCTCGGTTCTCGTATTATCTATTATCTATTATTTTAACCTCCCATTGTACAGCACTTTGGCTACCCCTGAGGTACATTTTAAATGTGCTTTATAAATAAAGTTGATTTGATTTGATTTTGGTAATTACCAAAAAAAAGTACATTTTGGGCTGCTGTGGTATAAGCCTTAGTTGCGTAACTAATTAGCTAAACAGTGTGGTTAGTCAAGATTAAAAAAACAATGTCTGATAAACCTAATGTGATCTATTGATACTAAATCTGTCATATCAATGTCATATTTGTGTTCTTACATCTTTCATCCAGCCCTCTGTCCATGATGCCGTGCTTCACCTTCATGTGTCTGGTGAGGTTTCCCTTTAGCGTGAACTTGCTGGGACAGTAGAGACATTTGAAGGGCTTGCTGTCAGAGTGGAGGTGCATGTGGCCCATTAAGTTGTGCATCCTGTTGAACTCTTTCCCACAAAGCTGCAAGGCAACACACAGACAATGCCACACCATGATACATCTTGCTAAAAGTAAATAGTTTGTTAAGTTGTGGCCTGAGGCTCAACTGGAGAGTTTCGCAGGTTTCCCTGCTCGTCAAGCAGGGAAATCTGCGAAACAGGCTTGATGGGATGATATAGCCTCTTGTGGTTTTTCCTGACCTAACGTATATATTCCGCTCTACCCCGGTATTGAGCACTGTATAACGGATAAATCACAGAAACCTATATATATATATACATATATATACATACTAGAGATGCGCGGTTTGCGGACACAACCGCGGAGTCCGCGGATTATCCGCGGATCGGGCGGATGAAATTAAAAAAACTAAGATTTTATCCGCTCGCGGGTCGGGTCGGGCGGATTAATTTTTTTTTTTTTTTTTTTTTTGCGGGTGGCAGTTAAACCAATTCGGAAATATATATACATAGTTAAATGTTGTTACCCACATACGAAAAACGAGCAGGCACCTGCTGCATATGCCACAACAGAAGAAAAAAAAAGAAAAGAGATGGACACTTTTACGGAGCGGAGAAGGGACGCCTCGCCGGGGTCCGGGACCGAGGCCCCTTCCCCCGAGAGGGCCCCACCGGGAGCCGTAGCTGAGGCGATCCGCGAGAAGGGCCCGACGCACGTCCAGGGTCACTACCGCGCCCACCGCACCGACACCCCGCCTCGTCCGCTTTCGCCGCGGCCGGCGTCACGCGCAGCAGGTAAGCAGCTTACCTGCCCGCCACCCCCGTGGCCGGGGGCTCGTAACATGGGTCACTCCGCGCGCTCCGCCCGCGCAGTTTACCTGCTTGCCACCCCTGTTGCCGGGGGCGCGTAACAGGGGTCACTCCGCGCGTAGTGCGCTCATGAAAGGGGTGGGGCTCACCCTGGTTGATATAGAGAGCAGGACGGTGGCCATGGAAGTTGGAACCCGCTAAGGAGTGTGTAACAACCCACCTGCCGAATCAACTAGCCCTGAAAATGGATGGCGCTGGAGCGTGGGCCCATATCTGGCCGTCACCGGCAGCGAGACGCGCTTGGAGGTGCGCTCAGCGCGGCTCCCATATGATTGCGCACTGGTGTGCGTCTGGGTCGTGACAGCGTGGCACGCGAATGTCTGTGCATTGGATCAGTCTCCTTTCTTTAACAGGCAAAAGCTTTATAACCTCACCATACCTGCCAACTTTTAAATCAGAAAAACCTAGTAGCCAGGGTCCAAGGGCCGCAGGCCCCGGTAGGTCCAGGACAAAGTCCTGGTGGAGGGTTCAGGGCTTCGCCCCCCGACGCAAAATGACTATTAGCATTCAGACAGGTTAAAATGTTGCTAAAACCATCACTTTTCTATCAGTCACAGTGACTTTTCAAAACAAAAATATTACAGCAAAAATCATATGGGTTGATTGACATGTTTATTCTGTAAGCTAACTTCAATAGTTTGAAATTATTTTGACAGTTAATGCCAGTTATCCTGTCAACCTTTCACAAGACTTCAATTTGTTAATTGAAAGTATAAATAGTATAAACACTTTTTACAGTATGTCGTGCTGTGAAATACAGCCGACAGGATTGCGCATGCATGGTGCAGGAGAACAAAGGACTTCTTTCATTTAAGGTTTGTGATAAACCATCAAACTCATTCGTTAAAAGGACTCTATAGTAATATAAAGCGAATTTTTCTGGACATTATCATGCAAGAAAAGTTTATTTTTGGGATCGCGATCACCGCGTAATGATTTTTAAAGGTTGCATTACATTATTAACTGTCCCATGTGATCAGCCAGTGCGATTGGAAGTCCATGCTCAATTATTGCCTCCGTAAATAAAACTTCGGCATTTATCACATCCAAAGAATCTGTTTGGGCGACGAAAAACGTTGGAAGTTTTCCACTTGTATCGCTAGCAACGGCATTAGACTTGTGTTTTTTTGTCCCAACGTGGTCTTTTACATCGCTAATTCCTCCGTGTCCGATCGAAAAATCTTGTCTGCACAAGGTGCAATTCGCGTAGTTTTCACCCTTTTTTTTAATTTTTTTATTAATATTAGATATATAACAACGGGCGGATGGTGGGCGGGTGCAGTTCTGCTCAAACGTTACATCGGGTGGATGGCGGATGGTTGACGACTTTCTGACGCGGTTGCGGATGAAATAATTGCCTATCCGCGCATCTCTAATACATACATACATATATATATATACATATATATACATATATATATTAGAATCTCCTGATGATTGAGGGTACCCCCCCTCATGAAACAGGCCTGTAGAGATGAAATAGTCTTGTGATTTTTTTTCCCACACATACATATATTGCGCTCTACTACGGTATCGAGCACTATTTTTTGGATAACCTTATTAAGACATATACTCCGCTCCAAATTGACATTTGTTGAGCACTGTACGACGATCAGAAATGGAAAAATTCAACATCGACTACTCCACGAAGAACATTCCCATACCCGCGCAGAATGACTACAAGCTAAGGCTCATAGAAAAGACGGAACACTTCCTAAGAAGGATGCGGTGGAAAGCACATTTTTTCCTCCACCCTGAAACAAAAGGAACGCAAAAGAAAACTTACGGATTCAAATCTACCAAGAACCCACCCACAGTTGAGGAACTAAAGGATTTTGAGAACGACATGCTCAAAATGATACAATCAGTCAAATTCAAGCCAATCCGCAACCCACTCCTCACCAAGCTGAAAAATGACAAGGAGCGCATCAAGAAAGTAAACAACCTCATCATAGCTGCCGATAAAACCACAAACTTCTACAGAATGGACATACCAGAACACCACACCTTACTGGACAGAAGCATCACCAAATCATACAAAAAAGCGCAACCCAACACCTTACAGAACATCCACCTGGAAAATAAAAGGATCGCGGCTGAACTGGACATTGAGGACAGGGTGGACGCCACAGCCAACAAGGAAGCCTTCATCACATTGAAGGACCACAAACCCAACTTCGCAAATAACCCAACATGCCGACTAATAAACCCAACTAAATCTGAAATAGGAAAAATCAGCAAAATAATCCTAGACAGAGTCAACACAAAAATCAAGGACAAAACACCACTCAACCAATGGAGAAATACAGCAGCAGTAATCAAATGGTTCAACAACATCCAAGACAAACAACAGCACAACTTTATCTCCTTTGATATCGAGGAATTTTACCCTTCCATCACGCAAGACCTACTGACTCAAGCACTAGACTTCGCCTCAGACTACGACTCAATCACAGGCAACGAAAGAAACATCATCATCCACGCAAAAAACTCCATTCTCATCCACAACAGTACACCATGGCAAAAAAAGAACAATGCAACATTTGACGTCACTATGGGAAGTTTTGACGGAGCAGAAACGTGTGAACTCGTTGGGAGTTTCCTCCTCTCCCAGCTCGCTAGCCTCAATCTGAACCTTGGTATTTACCGTGATGACGGACTGGCAGTGTGTCGCGCCTCGCCAAGGAGCAGCGAGAATACCAAGAAGCGCATATGCCAAATTTTCAAAGAGAACGGCCTACGGATCACGATTGAAGCCAACAAACAAACCGTCAACTTCCTTGACGTCACTTTCAACCTGAGAAATAACAGCTACCAACCATTCACGAAACCCAACACAACACTCCAATACATGCACCATGACAGCAACCACCCACCCACCACCACAAAAAGAATACCTACCGGAATCAATAAAAGGCTATCGATGCTGTCATCTAGCAAAGCTGAATTTGACCAAGCAACCCCCCCGTACCAAAAAGCCCTTGATGAAAGCGGATACAATTTCACCCTCACCTATGAACCCACGCCAGGAAACCAGCCAAAAAAGAACAGAAAACGAAACGACATCATCTGGTACAACCCCCCATACAGCAAAAACGTCTCAACTAACATTGGACACAAATTCCTCAATGTGATTGACAAACACTTTCCCAAAGACAACACCCTAAGAAAAGTATTCAACAAGAACAACATTAAATTGAGCTACAGCTGCATGAACAATATACGACAAATCATCTCAAACCACAACAAAACAATTGCAAATGAGCCGTCGGCCCCCAGACAGAGCGACTCCAAAACCAACAAAGGCTGTAACTGTCGAAAGAAACCTGATTGCCCTCTCAACGGGGGGTGCTTACAAACATCAGTTGTCTACCAATCTAAGGTAATACGCAAGGACATTAACACATCCGACACATATGTAGGATTAACCGAGGGAGAATTCAAAACCAGATGGAACAATCACAAGGCTTCTTTCAGGAACAAAAACCTGCGAAATACCACAGAACTCAGCAAACACATTTGGGACCTCAAAGACAATAATGTTGAATATTCAATAACATGGCAAATTCTTGCATCCAGCACACCTTACAATAGTGGTAATAAAAGATGCAACCTATGCTTGAAAGAGAAACTGTTTATTATTTACCGTCCAGACCTGTCATCCCTCAACAAGCGCAGCGAAATTGTAACAGCATGCCGCCATAGACGGAAACACCTCCTAGGTAACACATGAGCCAATCACCACGCCCCTACGCCAGCCTGTACCCACCCACTCTGTGCCCTATATAAACCATGGTATGCGAATGCTCCCATTAAAATCTCCTGATGATTGAGGGTACCCCCCCTCATGAAACAGGCCTGTAGAGATGAAATAGTCTTGTGATTTTTTTTCCCACACATACATATATATATATATATGTATATATATGTATATACATATATATATATATATATATATATATATATATATATATATATATATATATATATATATATATATAATTTTTTTTTTTTTTTAAACTTGGGACTTCCCATGGGCCGTAGTTTGGGGACCCCTGGTATACATTGTTTGCTATTTTTGCAAAGACTTTCAAAACGCACACTTACTGTCACAAACTTTTGAGCATATCAATGACCTGCAGTTCAGTAAAACATAAAAAAAAAATACGTTCACGCATGACATTCTGACTACAAAATGGCATTTGTATCGAAATATTGGGGTATTTCCTTAAACAAATTATCTATAATGATTCATCACAGATCAAGGTTGTGTTTAATCTGACAAGAAAATGACTTGACAGCCCTAATATATATTATACAATCAAATTTACAGCAATGCCTAAAATGACCAAAATACTGTAAATATGACATGTTTTTATGAATGTGCTCATTAATACATATAAAACATGTATATAAAACTTGGCAGTAGGGCTGTGAATCTTTGGGTGTCCCACGATTCGATTCAATATCGATTCTTGAGGTCACGATTTGATTCAAAATCTATTTTTTTTTTCAATTCAACACGATTCTCGATTCAAAAACAATATTTTTCCGATTCAAAACGATTCTCTATTTATTCAATACATAGAATTTCAGCAGGATCTACCCCAGTCTGCTGACATGCAAGCAGAGTAGTAGATTTTTGTAAAAAGCTTTTATAATTGTAAAGGACAATGTTTTATCAACTGATTGCAATAATGTAAGTTTGTTTTAACTATTAAATGAACCACAAATATGACTTATTTTATCTTTGTGAAAATATTGGACACAGTGTGTTGTCAAGCTTATGAGATGCGATGCAAGTGTTAGCCACTGTGACACTATTGTTCTTTTCTTATTTATTTATAAATGTCTAATGATAATGTCAAGGAGGGATTTTTAATCACTGCTATGTTGAAATTGTAACTAATATTGATACTGTTGTTGATAATATTCATTTTTGTTTCACTACTTTTGGTTTGTTCTGTGTCGGGTTTGTGTCTCCTCTCAATTGCTCTGTTTATTGCACTTCTGAGTGTTGCTGGGTCGGGTTTGGTTTTGGAATTGGATTGCATTGTTATGGTATTGCTGTGTATTGTTTTGTTGGATTGATTAATAAAAAAAAAAAATACAAATAAAAAATAAATAAATAAATATATATATATATAAAAATAGATTTTTTTTAAATGAGAATTGATTCTGAATCGCACAACGTGAGAATCGCAATTCGAATTCGAATCGATTTTTTCCTACACCCCTACTTGGCAGGATGTTTTTAGAGGGCTTTTTAGGCAGAATAGATGACTCCCTATTACCTGAATTCTTTGCCACCTCGCACTAGCATTTAAAGGCCTACTGAAACCCACTACTGCCGACCAGGCAGTCTGATAGTTTATATATCAATGATGAAATCTTAACATTGCAACACATGCCAATACGGCCGGGTTAGCTTACTAAAGTGCAATTTTAAATTTCGCGCGAAAAATCCTGCTGAAAACGTCTCGGTATGATGACGTCAGCGCGTGACGTCACGGATTGTAGAGGACATTTTGGGACAGCATGGTGGCCAGCTATTAAGTCGTCTCTATTCATCGCAAAATTCCACAGTATTCTGGACATCTGTGTTGGTGAATCTTTTGCAATTTGTTCAATGAACAATGGAGACAGCAAAGAAGAAAGCTGTAGGTGGGAAGCCGTGTATTGCGGCCGACTGCAGCAACACAAACACAGCCGGTGTTTCATTGTTTACATTCCCGGGAGATGACAGTCAAGCTTTACCATTGGCCTGTGGAGAACTGGGACAACAGAGACTCTTACCAGGAGGACTTTGAGTTGGATGCGCAGACATGGTACTGTGAGTACGCATGCAGCTGCGGCTTCCAAACATTTGATCGCTTGCCCGTACGTGCGTGCCGCTATGTGCATGTCACGTACGTAACTTTGGGGACTTTGGGGAAATATATGTGCTGTATGAACTTTGGGGAGGTGAACGGTACTTTGGGCTGTGGGATTGAGTGTGTTGTGCAGGTGTTTGAGTTGTATTGGCGGGTTATATGGACGGGAGGGGGGAGGTGTTTGTTATGCGGTATTAATTTGTGGCATATTAAATATTAGCCTGGTTATGTTGTGTCTAATAGAGTATATATATATGTCTTGTGTTTATTTACTGTTTTAGTCATTCCCAGCTGAATATCAGGTCCCACCCGCCTCTCACAGCATCTTCCCTATCTGAATCGCTCCCACTGCCCTTTAGTCCTTCACTCTCACTTTCCTCATTCACGAATCTTTCATCCTCGCTCAAATTAATGGGGAAATCGTCGCTTTCTCGGTCCGAATCGCTCTCGCTGCTGGTGGCCATGATTGTAAACAATGTGCAGATGTGAGGAGCTCCACAACCTGTGACGTCACACTACTCGTCTGCTACTTCCGGTACAGGCAAGGCTTTTTTATCAGCGACCAAAGGTTGCGAACTTTATCGTCGATGTTCTTTACTAAATCCTTTCATCAAAAATATGGCAATATCGCGAAATGATCAAGTATGACACATAGAATGGACCTGCTATCCCCGTTTAAATAAGAAAATCGCATTTCAGTAGGCCTTTAATTTACTATTTACAGTAGAACGCGGAGAAAAGTGAAAGACGTGTATTCTTATGAAAAAAATCCCCCCAAAAGTGCAGTTTTCCTTTCATGAAGTGTCTTGTGAGTAAAGTATGCCAAATTTGCTACATTTTGACCACACGTAATCCCAAACAACCACTTTGATACACCCGCTCTAACACCCGCCAACACCGTCCTTGATTTCCTCGTTTCCTCTCCGTCTGTCTTCTCTCCGCTTCTCATCATCATGCACACACACGTGTACACAAGAAGAAGAAAAAACAGAGGGACGGAGCAAGAGGAAGCAACAGAACAGGGAAGGGCAACTCCTCCGCTGTCCTTCCTCTCCATTCTTTTTTATTAGGGTGTTCCTTTCCTTCAGGAGGAGAGAGGGACTCTAAACTGTCCGAGAGGACCGTGAGAAAACAGGAAGCCCCCCGCCACATAGCAGGCAGCAGAGAAAGCGAGATGAAATCTATTTGTGGGCCTCGTTCTCCGGGGAGGCTGGAGGCCATTGTTAGAGAGGCGGTTTTGTGCGGCGATATCCTTCCTATGAGCGAGAAGGCCAAAAGCCTCCCTGCTATCTGGTCATGCTCTCAGTCACTTGTTTCTAAACACTGAGGTCAAATCAGCCTTTTTATAGAAGTGTTCAGCTCACGCCGCGGGATCGCCCACCTTGCACTTGTAAGGTTTGACGTCGGAGTGGACGATCATGTGGGCCTTGAGCGTCTGCTTCTGGACGAAGCTCTTGAAGCACTTGTGGCACCGGTAGGCCCTCACGTTGGTGTGGATGAGCATGTGACGCTTCATGTTGGCGAGCAAAGTGAACTCGCGGCCACAGATGTCACACTTGTGCTCCTTCACGCCCTGAGATCAGACAGTTAAATCTTACTTTCTCATAACATGTTTAAAAAGGCATGAATGATTGTGCATGGTCAGGGGAATAGCACCCACATTCGGGCCCCCAAACACAAGACTTTCAAATAATCGACAGTATTACCGTTTGTATTCTTTTTTAACAAAAAATATTTTAATTTTCATAACATGGTCACTACTGCCTAGGATCTATTGTTATATTTTTATTTTTACTGTTATATTTTTATTCTCATTGTTACTTTTTATTTTGATTCTTATTGTTATATTTTCTATTTTATTTCCATTTATACCTCCATTATTTACTTTTTAAATGATTTTAAATCAGGGGTCACCAACCTTTTTGAAACCAAGAGCTACTTCTTGGGTACTGATTAATGCAGAGGGCTACCAGTTTGATACACACTTAAATAAATTGCCAGAAATAGCCAATTTGCTCAATTTACCTTTAACTTTATGTTATTATTAATAATTAATGATATTTATCTTTGTGGAAACACTGATCATCTTAATGATTTCCCACAATAAATATATATAGAAACAGATAAATATCAATATGCAACACTTTATTTTTATATTTTCTCTAAGTGCACATTTTTCAAATTGAACATTTTCAAATGATCACTTCTAAGACAGTCTTGTGAAATCACAATATCCCATTTTAACTAGCTAGCCAAGAACATTTTTTAACAAATCATGAATTACTTTGCACCATGTTTGTACAAATAATAACTCATGTAAAATACTAATTTACAACATTTTAAAATAAATCATGTCACACTTTGAACTGGACACCAAATCTGTTATCTGTTTATTTGTCAGTTAGTGAAGACCAAGTCTTTAAAATATTTTCTTGGATTTTCAAATTCTATTTGAGTTTTGTCTCTCTTAGAATTAAAAATGTCGAGCAAAGCGAGACCAGCTTGCTAGTAAATAAATAAAATTAAAAAAAATAGAGGCAGCTCACTGGTAAGTGCTGCTATTTGAGCTATTTTTAGAACAGGCCAGCGGGCTACTCATCTGGTCCTTACGGGCTACCTGGTGCCCGCGGGCACCGCGTTGGTGGCCCCTGTTTTAAATTATATCTAATTTCTGTACACTGCTGCTGGAATTTTTATTTTCCTGAGGGAACTCTCCTGAAGGAATCAATAAAGTACCATCTATCTATCTATCTATCTATCTATCTATCTATCTATCTATCTATCCAAAAGGGACCCCCATCCCACCCTAAAGTCAACATTGCCACCCCATACACACACCCTTGATATATTTGCATGCACTAAAATACTAACCATTGCATGGATTTGGTTAAAAAAAAAAAAACAGCTTTTTAAAACACATGTAAAAACGTTAATTTGTTTTTTGACTTTTTGTTTTTGTTTGGTTTTTTCCAAAAAAAGTGCCAACAAATGCAATATAAAGTGACCAAAATATGAATTTTAATAATATATTATTTACTTTAAAAAGATTACAAATATGTCAAGTTTTCCTTTACTTCATAGAGCAGGGGTGTCAAACTCATTTTAGATCGGGGGCCACATGGAGAAAAATCTACTCCCAAGTGGGCCAGACTGGTAAAATCACGGCACGATAACTTAAAAATAAAGACAATTTCAGATTGTTTTCTTTGTTTAAAAATAGAACAAGCACATTCTGAAAAAGTAAAAATCATAATGTTGTTGTTGTTTTTTTTAACACTTACATGTTGCGGTTAATAGTATTCTATCTTTATTTGCCTTTATTTATACTTTCTGAATAAATGATGTGATAATGTTCATCAGTCAACTCATTGGTATTAATTTTCAATCTATCAAGATAAAAAACTAATATCAAAATCAAATTACAGGATGTTATTTATGTAGTTTGCTCATTTTCCTCGACTGGTGCACTAACATCATGTGTTTTTTTTTTTACATATGTAGTATCATCTACAAAGATACAAATAATTGCGATTGCGATATTTAGTGGACACATTTAGAACAGCAGTTTATTTCATTCAAAATATTGGCTTATTTTTATACTTAGCAAACTCAACCCGCGGGCCGGATAGAATTTGTTCGCGGGCCGTACGTTTGACACCCCTGTCATAGAGTAAAGTATGGATTGTCTGATTCATTTAGGATGACTATTTGTGGATAATATGAATCATAATAATCCATCATTATTATTATATCATTTTTAGTGCATCTCCAGGGAGTCTCCATATCTTTAAAAGCTAGGGACACCTCAGTTTGTAACTTTAGTCAAGGGTTTTTGAACACACCACAGTTATGTGCAATTAGATGCAAAAGTTAAACTGGTACATAACTTTCTCATATACTACCACAAATAGATGTATTAGATTTTTAAATTTTTCTATCACCTCTCCATGTTCCAAAATGCTGGTGCTGTGTGTGAATGCTTATAGGTAAGCTTTGATGACATTCATGTTGAGTGCAGTGTTCGAAGTTACGTTTGATGCTCTCCATGTGTATTGAACCATTTTTGCATTTTTGAGGTGGGTGTAGGTACTCAGACATACTTAAAGGAAAACTGCACTTTTTTAAAATTTATTTTGACTATTGTTCACAGTTATTATGAAAGACATGACGAGGGATGTATTATTTTTTTTAAAACACATTCTAACTTGTAAATAAACACGTAAATAAACATAAATACAAGTCCGCTTATAGCGGAGCCAATGAGAGCTAGGTCCTCTCTTCCGGCCATAAAACCCAATAAAAAAGCATCCAAAAAGCACCAACAATACTTAATTTACATTATGTGACTTGAATAAAAAGAAGTATTATTGGTATCGTTATTATAAGCGCTAACTCAGGTAAAGTATTTATAGCAGTATGTATGCAGCGATGTATGTGTGTCTGTGTGTACATCATCGAATGGTAAACTGCTTCCTCGCTTCCTTTGCTCTTGAAAGTTTATTGTAGTTCATAAATGGTGCCTCTCACCTGCATAGTAGAAGGGCGAGGATTCCGAGAACGACACAAAAAGACGCTTGGTTGCACCCCGCTTTTCTTCGCAAGAAATATGAGTCATTCTTCATCTTAAACATGACTCTAACAACCTTCTATCAGTCGGCATCCTACTGACAGCAGACATTGTACAGTAAGTGATGTTTTAGAATTTTTGTTGGCTCTCATGAAGTCTGCAGTGAGTAGAAATCAGTGATGTAGTGTGGGAAAAAAGTGAAATGTACTTTTTTTTAAATTTTGCCTATCGTTCACAATCATTTTGAGAGACATGACGGCGGATAGATTTGTTTTTTTAATGCAATCTAAATATTAAATAAAAGTCCGCTTACAATGGAGTCTATGGAAGCCGTTCAATTCTGCCTATAGAGATCCTAAAAAAACATCCAAACACCTCCATTAGAGTTTTGTATATATGATGTAAGTATACAGTATGTGTAACGTAGTAACGGACACATTTATGATAACATTTAATATTTACCTATTTTGATCATTTTAAGCATACATTAATTTCAAAACGCATCACAACATTTCCTTTTTTTTTTTTCTTCATCACTGATTTCGGCTCATTACAGACTTAATGAGAGCCAGCAAACATAATAAAACACCACTTACTTTATAATGTCCGCTGGCGACTGCTAGGATGTTCATAAATTCCCATTTAGATGAAAAATGTCTCATAATTTAGATGAAAAATGTCTCATAATTTAGATGAAAAATGTCTCATAATCCTTCACAGAAACAGGATGGGACGGGGTGGGTAATTATTATTGTGACCATTACTACATTACATATATTACATGTTCTACATGTAAAGCGACTTTGGGTACTTAGAAAACAGTGACGTGCAGTCACTAGAGGCAGGTGAGGCGGGGCCTCACCTGCCATCATGGAAAGAAAAAAAATGTAAAAAGAAAAAAATATATATTAAATTGTTAAATGTATCCAGTGATTATACTATAAAGTTATTTTCCATTTAACTTCACCAGTTTTAGATTATTTTTATTTAAAATCGCTGAATTTTCACATTTGCCGTTCAAATACTGAGAAGAGACGGTGCGGTGAACAGCAGCCAGTGGAGGCACGTCACTCATTTGTGCCTCACCATTGATTGCGCAATGACTCGGCTAACTGCTGGTCTGCTGTGCAGTGAGACCGTATTGCTATATGAACTATATTATACATTTCCATAGTTTAGTTAGCTGAGGTATATAATGTACAGTGTATTTTGTCAACAACTGTATGTGTGTAAGTATTTCTTGTGCTGAGCGATCATAAAACGGCTGCCAAAGACGCACTGGCTGAGGCTCGCCTCCTGCACCCCCGCTGTAGATTGCAAGCCCTGACGGGAGTGTTATATCAACTAAAGCCCACACTTAAACTTTCCACGTGCAAGATTGAATCTATTTAAAAAAGTTATTTCATAAGAAGCCAAAAAGTGCAAAAACAATAATGTTCGTGTTGGAGGAGTTGTGAATGACTGCAGGGCCACAACATTAGGTACACCTGCAGACTGCAGGTGTACCTAATTCACAACTCCTCCAGCACGAACATTATTGTTTTTGAATTTTTTGGCTTCTTATTAAATAACTTTTGTAACCTATTTTTATGGGCTTTCCTCTTTGTGATGTTAAGTTCCTGTTATGCGCTGTTATACAGTATATGCCTTGAGCTCTTATTTTGAAGGCGCCAAGAGCGGAAGTGATGACATGTTGTAGTGGAGTGGAGGTTTTTGAAAGAAGGTAAATAAAGTGGTCCTTGTGTAAACTGGAGCCTCCGTGTTTGTTATTTTGTAGTTTCATACAGTATAGGCAACATTTATAAACCCTCGGTAACACTTTTTTAAATAGATTCAATCTTGCACGTGGAAAGTTTAAGTGAGGGCTTTAGTTGATATAACACTCCTGTTAGGAGGTGCATTAATCCAGCACAACAGCGGCGAATGGACTTCATTTATAACTTAGTAAAGGTAAGACCATAATAAAGTTTTTTTTATTAAATGTGCTTTTTTGTGTGCTACAGTTTGTATGTGTAAAGTTAAAGTTAAGTTAAAGTACCAATGATTGTCACACACACACTAGGTGTAATGACATGTGTCCTCTGCATTGGACCCATCCCTTGATCACCCCCTGGGAGGTGAGGGGAGCAGTGGGCAGCAGCAGCGCCGCGCCCGGGAATAATTTTTGGTGATTTAACCCCCAATTCCAAGCCTTGATGCTGAGTGCCAAGCAGGGAAGAATGCTGGTATGAGCTTTTAAACATAACCCGTTAACTGCTGCCAATCAAATGGTGAATAAGATACTCTTTAGGGTTCATATGTTTGCAAATCTGACTGTGATGAAGTCAGTGCCTCACCAGCCATCAACCTCACCGCACGTCACTGTTAGAAAAGCGCTATATAAATCCCAGGTGTTATTATTATTATTATTATTATTATATATACTACAGCGTGTATATAAAACCTTAATGGAAGTCTTTGAATGTTTTTAAGGGTTTTTATAAGCATAGTAGAGCAACTGCAATAGGATCCTTTGAAAGCAGCCTTTTGATTGCTTTTATTTAATATTTACAATGCATAAAAAATAAAAACAAACAGTACAGGCCAAAAGTTTGGACACACCTTCTCATTCACAACACAACTGATGGTCCCAACCCCATTGATAAGGCAAGAAATTCCACTAATCAACCCTGATAAGGCACACCTGTGAAGTGAAAACCATTTCAGGTGACTACCTCTTGAAGCTCATTGAGAGAATGCCAAGAGTGTGCAAAGCAGTAATCAGAGCAAAGGGTGGCTATTTTGAAGAAACTAGAATATAAAACATGTTTTCAGTCATTTCACCTTTTTTTGTTAAGTACATAACTCCACATGTGTTCATTCATAGTTTTGATGCCTTCAGTGACAATCTACAATGGTAATGAAAATAAAGAAAACGCATTGAACATACATAAGGATAATAGGCAAAATAAAATAAAAAGTGCAGTTCCCCTTTAATTTAATTCAAGCAACCTAATTATTGGCCATTCATAGGTATATTAATTTGATATTAAAATGAATAGTGTCTTTTTTCATAAATTACATATTTAAATGGCAGAATTTTTTTTTTTTTTCAAATATTACAAAAGCCCAAGGGCACTCCCTGTGCTTGGGGTCCCTGCACAATATCCCCACTTACCCCCAACTTCTACCTGATTACAATCCAGTCAATACTCATGAATTCCTTCCATAGGGAATAATGGGTCAAACTGTCGCCGCCCTAACTTGTATAGGCACTTTTATGTGTCATTGTAATGTGCTCTTAAGCGTAAAAATAAGGTAACTACATTTAATTGTAAAACTATCAAATGTGGCCTAAACTTTCGTGCAAAGTGACACTTGACAGAGGAGTTTGTACACAAAAAGACTTTGCACAAATAACTTCCTTGTATATATATATATATATATATATATATATATATATATATATATATATATATATATATATATATTGATTTAGACCTATTGTCACTTTAGTCTCACTACACAGCCAGGACATAAACAAACATAACTAATAATAATATGGTCATCATTACACTTACTTTTGGAAATATGTGAAATATGCGTATTATATTGTAAATGTTTGCATGTTTGAAATAAACAACAATAGCATGTTGCTATCTTAGGTACATTTTTGTGGTGGCATTTGGGAAATGTATCAAAGAAGCCACTGTGACACTACTGTTCATTTTTTAAATGTTTTAATTTTTTTTATAAATGGCTGTGATGATAATGTCAATGAGTGATTTCTAATCACTGCTATGTTGGAATTCTTCTTAATATTGATACTGTTGTTGATATTATTAATTTTTGTTTGACTACTTTTGGATTGTTTTGTGTCATGTTTGTGTGTCCTCTCAAATGCTCTGTTGATTCTAAATGTTGCAGGGCCGGGTTTGGTTATGGAATTGTATTATTATGGTATTATTGTGTATTATTTTGCTGGATTGATTAATACAATTTTTTTTAAATTAAACAAAGAAGCACTTGAGGTACAGTATTTTTTGTTCTTGAGCTGTTTACCCATGGGCCAGTTAGAATACCACTCATTAAGAGAGCAGACCTCCTCCAAGGCAAAAACATCAACATATGGGTCAACACTAGAACGTATGTTACTTTTTGTCATTGAGATTCCTGCAATACTTATTGTTTAAAGATATGGGGGAAAAAAATAACATTGCCACATTCTACAAGATGGAACCTACTTTGTGAGTGAGCGTGTGCTGCTTGAGGTGGTGCGACTGGATGAACTCCATTCCACACTCACTGCAGATGTACGGTCGAATATCTTTGTGCTTCATCATGTGGTTCTGCAGCTGACTCGGGTACTGGAAAGTCTTCTGGCACTCGGAACATCTGCATTAACAACAGGAACCATTTAACGATCACGACAGTAAAAAAGTGTGCATTACAAGTTAACAGCCATTGAAGTCTATGTGTAACGCGGGACATGATTTGGTTGGGCTTCACCTGTACGAAGTAGGTCCACGGTGGGCAGTCAGGTGCCTTTTCAGCTGGGCCAGCGTGGGGAAGTCTAGGCCGCACTCGATGCACACATTGTCCTGGCCTTTCTCGTGTTTCAGCTCGTGGGTGCGAAGCTCGCTGGGGTAAGCGAAGCCTCTGCCACACACGCTGCAACTATATGGGGCGAAGATTAACAAAAAATGGGTCCAAAAATATATAGACATTTTTTTTTTTTTTTTAAATTAAAGGTGCCATATGTATTAATTGTATGTCAAGTCATCATTAAATAGCCCTGATATGTCAAAAGGTAATAATAAATCATGTTGTTTTCGAACACCTCTACAACTGATAATGGTCGTAGTTCAGCCGGGATATGCTCATTTCAAAATTTTATTTACAGTCCTGAAATATTGTCATTGTTTTCATTTCGATGCCCCGCCCTCCACCGTTTGACCAATTAAAAAGTATGTGAGTGTGTTACATCCAGTTTGCCAGTTTGCCGCCACCTTTGTCTGTCTGGCTACTGCCACTGGTAAAGTTACTAAACATGTCAGAACTTAGTATATCTGAAAGGCCTCGTTACGATTCTCAACTTATTCATGATAAAGCCAGGTAAAAAACGAGGATTTGTATCGGGGATGCCTTTGAAAGAAGGAGATGACATAAGGCGGAGAAGATTTTTTCATCTGACGCCAAACTTGCTAATTTCCTCCTTGATAGGTAAGTAAGGCATTTACATTTTCTTATTACGTGTAATAAATGGAAATGGACATTTCGTATGTACGTAAACTATATTGTCCAATACAGTCTATGATCTTGTCTAAAAAACTTAGTATGTTCGTGCAACGAATGCTTAGCATGTCAATGACACATCGACATACAGGCTAACGGGAGAAATATATGCCCGTTAGCCTGTATGTCGATGTGTTATCCAACTGACAGGACAAAATATATTTTCGACAAATAAAACCGATGTGGATATGGGTAGTGTCAGTGCCTATTTCGTTCTCAATATGCCGATACGCTGAGGAAATGCGTTCCAACATTAGCACGGCTAATTGCGGTTTCTGGTACTGTATGTGCATCAGGCACATATGGGATGGTATTTGCTTGGTACAATATAATGCATTACATGTAATGATTTTCTACTTCGTGTATTGACATGGTAGTGGGCTATATGATTTATGCGTAACGTGTTTTTTGCGTAACATGGGTTTGCTCATAGAATCGCCCTCTGCACTGAAAGATGGTGATGTGCGTACATGGAAGAGAATGCAGTATGTCAGGTTGGATGCAACATGGAGTTATGCTGAACGAAATGTGGCGGTAATTTTACTGTTGGCCTTGGCTTGCCATCAAAGTAGGCCTATGCGATATATAATATATTACATATTATTATACATAATGAATTCGATGGTGTGGTCAAACAAGACATTTTAGCAAGGTAATGCCAACAATCTGTCCCGACTCCCGACAAAAATATTGCTGCATAACTTTACAAATACATTTGGCTAATCGACATTAGTAAATGCGGCATAATTACTTAGTAAACCATCTTGCAAGAAGCATAAACCAGGGTAGAACACGTCGATTGCCATTTGAAGTTCCTTGGAGTAGGATTCGGATTCAGCTGTGTATTTGGCAACCTCAGTCATGGAGAGTGGGAGGGAACTAGAGAATTTTGACGGTGATTGCAGTACCATTTCTGGCTACATTACTACATATGGCTCCTTTAAATGGAAAATATATGTATTATCTGCATTTTAGGGAAACTGCCACTAAACAAAAAAATATTTTTTATTTTTTATTTTTTTCCCCCCCACATTTTACACTGTATAAATAGTCCATTGAGTAGTTGCTGTCCAATGAAAACCACGTATCTCCTTTTTTTAATCCAAAAACCAGAAAAGTAATTTACTTTGAGGTTTTTAAAATTGGAAAGTACAATGCCACTGAACAAAAAATAAACTATTTTTAATTTATTATCCCCCCACATTTAATACTTAATTACTTTGAGGTTTTTAAAATTGCATAGTACAAAGTGATTTCTGTTTTTTTATTAATTAGGTTGAAAATAAAAGGATGTTGTATTGTTTTCGAGCATCTTGTTGCTCTCCAGTAAAAAGTATGTACCTCAATTATTTGTCTTTTTAACCAGAAAAAACTAAAAAAAAATCACATTTATTGTTTTTTAGTGTTATGTATGTGTTTAATGTATATTGTTGTTGACCAGTGAAAAGCATGTAACAACAATAAATGATAAATATTGAAATGAAAATATTGGATTGGATTGTTGCACCTGATGAATGAAAATCCTATATGTCAAAATGGTGTTGATTATTTTAGTCATTACAAAGTTATTTTCGGTGGGTTTTTTTTATTTAAATATTGAATGCATAAGGATATTAATATTGTCCAATGAATACATATATTTCCAATTTTAAATTAATTTTTTTTCTAGAAAAACAACTGCAAATTTATGATCTTCTTAAAATAAAAAACAACACTTTTTTTTAATTTAAGAATGTTGTATACGCTGCTAGAGGTTAGAGTGTCCGCCCTGAGATTGGTAGGTCGTGAGTTCAAACCCCATACCAAAGACTATAAAAATGGGACCCACTACCTCCCTGCTTGGCACTCAGCATCAAGGGTTGGAATTGGGGGTTAAATCACCAAAATGATTCCAGAGCGCGGCCACTGCTGCTGCTCACTGCTCCCCTCACCTCCCAGGGGGTGGAACAAGGGGATGGGTCAAATGCAGAGGGTAATTTCACCACACCTAGTGTGTGCGTGACTATCAGTGGTACTTTAACTTTAACTTTAACATTGATGCTGGTGCAATGAAAAACATGCATCTCCAAATTGTGTACTTTGTTGTCTTAAAAAGGTGTTTATGCTATGCTATTTTTTTTTTTTAATTGTTGCATGAATAAATGTGGGCCAAGAATTCTGCCTAGCAACAAGTGCATGGCTGTAATTATGGGACATGACCAGGAAAAAGTAAAAAAATAATGTTTTTTCCAATTTCTCCAATTTTATATAAATATTAATTACATACATCTCTACTATTTACTTATGTTGTGTACTGGTGTTTTCCTGATAGGTTGTCAATAAAGTTATGGGTGTCGCACCATTTCTTGTGAGAGTCCAGTACAAGACGAGACATGTACCTGTAAGGCTTGACGTCGCTATGCTGCATCATGTGCCTTTTCAGATGGCTGGTTTGGGTAAAGGCCTTGTGGCACACCTGACATTTGTGAGGCCTCATGCCCTGGTGGGTGAGCAGGTGTGTGTGCAGGTGGCTCAGCTGCTTGAACAGCTTCCCGCACAGGTGGCACCCATGGGGCTTGATGCCCTTGTGGCCTAGAATGTGCGTGACCAGGTTGTACTTGGACGTGTACGACTTTTCACACATACGACACTTCCATCGCTTCTGATCGCCGCCCACGTCCACATAGTAGCTGTCGTCCACGTGGACGTCCAGACTTATCTTCTCTGTGCCGCTCGGCCTGCCTCGAGGGGAGATGTCACGGCTGCGGTGTCCAGGCCTGACGTCCTCCAGGGCGTTGAATGCGCCAGGTGGGAAGGGCATGACGGGGCCAGGCATGAAAAAGGGATACGGGAAGAGGCTGCGATGGAGAGATGGGAAGTATGACGGGTGGATGAGCAAAGGAGGTACCGGCCACATGGGGGGCGGACTGAGAGGCTCCTGTTTCACCTGCACAGGTACACGGATGGCCCTGTGATGAAACCTGTTCAACTCAATCATGCCTGTGATAGGTCGCAAGGGCGAGGCAGGCATAAGTTGAGAAGGGAAGGAGAGATTTGATGTTTTTGGTACGGTACTTTCCTCATCTTCATCAGCTTTTCTCTGTTCAGAGTCTTGGGCGTCTATTTTGATTGGTGTTCTTTTCCGTTTTTGGGACCCCTCCTTGTGGTTGGGGAAGAAATCAGGTGGGCCCGGTGGACTGTCGTGGTCTCCAGTGGGCGACATACATTTCGGGGCCTTGACAATGAGCGGTGATGGGGTTAAATAGAAAGAGCGCTGGTCTCCTTGACGGGCATCTTCTGGGAAACACAGAGTTCTAGATGGTGAAAAATGGGCCGTTTCCATTTTGATTCTGCAGAAAAACAAGACAAGAGTTGGTTGAAAACTGTAATATTGCACATAAACCAGTGGTTCTTAATCTGGGTTCGATCGAACCCTAGGGGTTCGGTGAGTCGGCTTCAGGGGTTCGGCGGAGCCTCCGCCGCGGAGGTCAAGACACACCTGACTCATCGTGTAAATAAAAACTTCTCCCTATCGGCGTATTATGGATACCCCGAAACTAATTTTCCATCTGATTTGCAGGTGTGTAATTTGTTGTGAGTTCATGCACTGTGTTGGTTTTGTTCTTTGAACAAGGTGATGTTCATGCACGGTTCATTTTGTGCACCAGTAAATAAAAACATATAACTTTGTCTGGAATTTGAAAAAAAAAAAACCATTTAATTTTTCATTAAAGAAGAGTTCAGTGAATGCGCATATGAAACTGGTGGGGTTCGGTACCTCCAACAAGGTTAAGAACCACCGACGTAAACACTGAGATACGCTGTCACTAGAGATATCCGATAATATCGGCCTGCCGATATTATCGGTCAATAAATGCGTTAAAATGTAATATCGGAAATTATCGGTATCGTTTTTTTTATTATCGGTATCGTTTTTTAATTTTTTTTAATTTTTTTTATTAAATCAACATAAAAAACACAAGATAATAATACCTGGGATTTATATAGCGCTTTTCTAAGTACCCAAAGTCGCTTTACATGTAGAACCCATCATTCATTCACACCTGGTGGTGGTAAGCTACTTTCATAGCCACAGCTGCCCTGGGGTAGACTGACGGAAGCGTGGCTGCAATTTGCGCCAACGGCCCCTCCGACCACCACCTATCATTCATCATTCAATTCACCGGTGTGAGTGGCACCAGGGGCAAAGGGTGAAGTGTCCCACCCAAGGACACAACGGCAGCGATTTTTGGATGGTAAGAGGCGGGGAGCGAACCTGCAACCCTCAGGTTTCTGGCACGGTTGCTCTACCCACTACGCCATGCCGCCCCAATACATATACAGATACACTGACAATTAGTGCACCAACCCAAAAAAACGTCCTCCCCCATTTTCACTCATTCACACTAATTCACACAAAAGGGTTGTTTCTTTCTGTTATTAATATTCTGGTTCCTACATTATATATCAATATATATCAATACAGTCTGCAAGGGATACAGTCCGTAAGCACACATGATTGTGCGTGCTGCTGGTCCACTAATAGTACTAACCTTTAACTGTTAATTTTACTCATTTTCATTAATTACTAGTTTCAATGTAACTGTTTTTTATATTGTTTTACTTTCTTTTTTATTCAAGAAAATGTTTTTAATTTATTCATCTTATTTTATTTTATTAATTTTTTTTAAAAGTACCTTATCTTCACCAAACCTGGTTGTCCAAATTAGGCATACTAATGTGTTAATTCCACGACTGTATATATCGGTTGATATCGGTATCGCTAATTAAAGAGTTGGACAATATCGGAATATTGGATATCGGTAAAAAGCCATTATCGGACATCCATAGCTGTCACCAGGCCAAAATGCCTCAGAAAGACATGAACTGAAGACTGTATGTAATAACTATGGTATGTAATTATTACAACGCAGTAGTCATGATGATGAGTAGTCACATGTTTATCCAGGCTACACATTACTGACATATGAATGATATGCTTATCTTAGATTCAATTTTTACTACTCCAAAACTGGTTTCAATTCATGACTGAGTGGGCGTGTCACGGGAAAATACATTTGTGGACCCACCCATATTGACACCTTTCACTTCTTTCTTTCTCAAAGATCTTCTTTTACAAAAATTAGGAACTGTTCACCTGTCACCTTTTCGCATCTCCATTTTTTCCTCGTCTCTGTCGAACTTCCTTTTTTCTCTTCCACCCATAGTCAGTGGAAAAACTACAGTAACCCAGCAAGTGCAAACACATCCCCATTTCACAAGTACTGTAGTTCAAGTTCAAATTGCAGTTTTTGTTAAGCAGTATGCAAAGCAAACCAAATCACTGTCAATTAAGAAAATATGCAAATCATAATTTAGAAGTTGGCAATGCACTTTCATATAAATAATGTTTGTTTAAATCATCTGGCGCATTGTTTTCTGCTTATCCAAGACTCTGTTTGCTTTCTTCTCATAAAAGTCAAAAATCTCATCTTTATGCCTTTAAACATTAATGAAGTTAGCCAAGCAGGTTTACGATTTTCTTTATTTTTCTCAAGCTGCTGTGCCTTCCCTAATGTCTTCGCACGTTGACAACCCTAGTATAACTTTTTACTATAATGTGAAAAGTGATGCAAATATGATTCATATACAGAAACCTGTCACTTTATAATGTACACTTGCAGTATCTAATGCAGGGGTGTCAAACGTACGGCCCGGGTACAGGATCAGGCCCGCGAACAGGTTTTCATCCGCGGGATGAATTTGCTAAGTATAAAAATGTACTTGAAATTTTTGAATGAAAGAAACAGCTGTTCTAAATGTGTCCACTGGATGTCGCAATAGCAATTCTTTGTATCTTTGTAGATGATGCTACATATATACAAAATAAACCACATGATGTTAGTACATCAGTCGAGGAAAATGATCAAACTACATAAATAACATACTGTAATTTGAATTTGATATAATTTATGATCTTGATGGATTGAAAATCAACACCGATGAGTTATTGTATAATTTATTCAGAAAATATAAATAACGACAAATAAAGTATATATACTATTAACCGCAACATGTAAGTGTAAAAAAAAAAACAACAACATTATGATTTCTACAATTTCAGAATGTACTTGTTCTATTTTTAAACAAAGAAAACAATCTGAAGTTGTCTTTATTTTTAAGTTATCGTGCTGTGATTTTACCAGTCCGACCCACTTGGGAGTATATTTTTCTCCATGTGGCCCCCGATGTAAAATGAGTTTGACACCACTGATCTAATGAGATCCAACACTTAATCAAAAACTTATGAGGTATTAAGTTAATAATATGCATATTATGGTAGGCGTAGTTTGCAGGCAAACAACAACACAATGTTGTAAACACACTTTTATCAATGTAAAGGCATGAGACTCTGCAGGTGTATTAAAATTGTGAACGAGTGTGCGTGGCGCCTTAGGGTATAAACATACATTTACAAACACAATATATTGTCCAAATAATGAATGGAAGAATTTGCATAAAACATGCAATTCACAGGAGTACGTGCAGGAAGCACCACTTTAATCCCATTCAACCCTTGAGGTGGCATCTTATTTGTCCATCTGATAACATATAAAATATAGGGATTACCTGTGTCATGAAAGGTGCAGCAGTGCAAGAACTCTACGTGCTGTCTAAACAGTGAAATTCAAAACAGAAGCCCCACCTCGTGCCCATGTGCCAGTCTGGAACATGGCATGGAAGTGTGTGAGTCTACACTGATGTGTGCATGTGTGTGGCCTACCCAAGCAAGCGCTGTGATGCCCTGGCTCCGTGCTGCCGTTTCGCTCTTCTGCTCCCTCCTGACAATGCTGCGGCCCATCCACAGATGAGCTTTTTTGGAGGGACTTAAGAAGGAGAACAGGAACAATCACTTTGTTCTCATTTTTCAGATGAGTACCTTCGGAGAGAAGGAAGGAAGGGAGGGGAGAGGAAGTCAACAAGTCGAGTGCCTTCCTGCAGAAAAATAAGGAAACAGTAGATAGACATCTCCATTTCTCTATGAAATAAAGGGATCGCAGAGCTTTCGGAGGAATGTAGGAGGGGCCCATGGTTGGTTGATGTTTCTTCCAGAAAACAATGCACTTTGAACGGGGAACAGCATGCAGCCATGGAGGATGTAAACACTCATCTTTTTAACTTCAATAAGGAAAATAGTGCATCCCATAACATATATAGGCAAGCACACATGAACAATCAAATTTAACATGCAATCCAATACACTACGGTATGTAAATGTGCCTGTTTAACTGTAGTCCCTGGGTATGATATCAGTACAACTCACTTAAAGCTAACGTAAAGCACTTTGCACTAGTGGTGAAACAAAGACTCCAACAAATACAGTACAGGCCAAACGTTGGACACACCTTCTCCTCATTCAATGCGTTTTCTTTATTTTCATGACTATTTACATTGTAGATTGTCACTGAAGGCATCAAAAGTATGACTGAACACATGTGGAGTTATGTACTTACCAAAAAAAAGGTGAAATAACAGAAAACATGTTTTATATTTTAGTTTCTTCAAAATAGCCACCCTTTGCTCTGATTACTTTTTCGCACACTCTTGGCATTCTCTTGATGAGCGTCAAGAGGTAGTCACTTTGAAATGGTTTTCACTTCACAGGTGTGTTTGAAGCCCATCGAGAGAATGCCAAGAGTGTGCAAAGCTGTAAACAGAGCAAAGGGTGGCTATTTTGAAGAAACTAGAATATAAAACATCCATCCATCCATCCATCCATCCATCTTCTTCCGCTTATCCGAGGTCGGGTCGCGGGGGCAGCAGCCTAAGCAGGGAAGCCCAGACTTCCCTCTCCCCAGCCACTTCTTCAGCTCTTCCCGGGGGATCTCGAGGCGTTCCCAGGTCATTCGGGAGACATAGTCTTCCCAACGTGTCCTGGGTCTTCCCCGTGGCCTCCTACCGGTTGGACGTGCCCTAAACACCTCCCTAGGGAGGCGTTCGAGTGGCATCCTGACCAGATGCCCGAACCACCTCATCTGGCTCCTCTGCATATGGAGGAACAGCGGCTTTACTTTGAGCTCTCCCCGGATGACAGAGCTTCTCACCCTATCTCTAAGGGAGACCCGGCGGAGGAAACTCCTTTCGGCCGCTTGTACCCGTGATCTTGTCCTTTCGGTCATAACCCAAAGCTCATGACCATAGGTGAGGATGGGAACGTATATCGACCGGTAAATTGAGAGCTTTGCCTTCCGGCTCAGCTCCTTCTTCACCATAACGGATCGATTCAGCGTCCGCATTACTGAAGACGCCGCACCGATCCACCTGTCGATCTCACGATCCACTCTTCCCCCACTCGTGAACAAGACTCCGAGGTACTTGAACTCCTCCACTTGGGCCACCCTTTTCCGGGCGAGAACCATGGACTCGGACTTGGAGGTGCTGATCCTCATCCCAGTCGCTTCACACTCAGCTGCGAACCGATCCAGTGAGAGCTGAAGATCCTGGCCAGATGAAACCATCAGGACCACATCATCTGCAAAAAGCAGAGACCTAATCCTGCAGCCACCAAACCGGATCCCCTCAATGCCCTGACTGCGCCTAGAAATTCTGTCCATAAAAGTTATGAACAGAATCGGTGGCAAAGGGCAGCCTTGGCGAAGTCCAACCCTCACTGGAAACGTGCCCGACTTAATGCCGGCAATGCGGACCAAGCTCTGACACTGATCGTACAGAGAGCGGACCGCCACAATCAGACAGTCCGATACCCCATACTCTCTGAGCACTCCCCACAGCACAGGGACACAGTCGAATGCCTTCTCCAAGTCCACAAAGCATATATAAAAAAATATAAAACAGGTTTTCCGTTATTTCACCTTGTTTTGTTAAGTACATAACTCCATATGTGTTCATTCATAGTTTTGATGCCTTCAGTGACAATCTACAAAGTAAACAGTCATGAAAATAAAGAAAACGCATTGAATGAGGAGAAGGTGTGACCAAAATTTTAGCCTGTACTGTATATTACACATGGATATCTTTGTAGATGTACAAGTACCCAAAATATTAGAAACAGCTCTCAGCAAGATTCAGCGCATCACTGTAAAATGAAACTAAAAAAAACATAAAAATGAATGAATATCAAAAAGTTCAGGTTCAAACTCAGCTTACCCCCATCAATGGTGACAAGGGCCAAGACACTTTGCTCACCTTACCTCCATTGCCGTCCACAGTCGGTATGAACCACGGCTGTGCCTACAAATAGCTTACAACCACCAGTGTGGGACTGTAGAGTCAATGAATAATTTCAGTGTACTGTAAAGCGCTGTGGGAGTCCACCTTTGATAAACCCGAACTATTACAGTTGTACCTCAACTTAAGAGTGTCCCAACTTAAGAGTGTTTTGACAATTGTCTCGACTAATTGTTGTGCTTTAAGTTGCCATCAAAAATTGAAGTTACAAACATCCCCGACATTAGTTAGCAAATGTCACAGTGAACCCCGGTACATGGTGGAGCAGTTCCAATGTGGCACTGCTAGTTTGCATTATACTGAACTAGAATGAGTCAATAACACCAGCCAAGAATGTTAAAAGCAAACTACATTTCTTTGGAATTTCACCTATCATTCACAATCCATATGAGAGACAAGAAGACATATGTTTTGGGGGTTTATTTTGCATTGTAATTTGTAATAATCAGCTTGTCGCAGGTGACTAGCTGATGGGAGCAATGCATTCTGCCTCTAAATCCCTTTAAAAATGCATCCAAAAACCGTCAACAATACTTCATTTACGTTCCGTAATCTGTATGATAACCCAGCTGTTATTGTTATTTGTAAGAGCGAACACTGAGGAACTCGTTTTCTAGCATGGTAACACATCGACTTGCGACGGTATGCTACGGTATTAGCCGTAAGCTAGCTATTGTGTCAGCACCAGAATGGCTTTTGGATTTGTAATGCACAACACTGCGATAGTACACCAATCTGTACTGACTGAAAAACATGAACAATCGTATTACAGTATCTGTAAAGCATTAGCCAACATTTCTTGTTTTGTTTGTACACAGCTAGCTCGTATGTGATGTAGTTGTAATAACAAGCAAGGTGTGATGCATGTATCATGATCAATATTATAGTGACTCACTCGATGTATAGTTGTGCGTTTGGCCCAGCTGGCTGGGGACGATTGTTTCCGGTTTATTTTGGGTAAGCACGCCATTTATGTCGACATAGCTTGGTTTTCAAGTTCCACATTTGCAGCATCAAGTCACGCCAGTCCTGACTCTCTCGGTTTTCATCTGTTCCGACGTTTCAGCCTCGTTTCGTGTTGGCTTCTATAAGCAACAGTTCCATCTGTATATTCAGCTTCAAAAAGATAATGTTGTGAATCCTCATTTCATCAAAAATATTACCAAGTCTGCCAGGATTAGAACACACACACGATCGTTTCCTGAAGGAAGACACACAGTTATTGCCAGAAGTCAGAAGTACGCTGCTATGAGAACGGAGGGAAAAAAAATCGGTCTAAGCCTTGACCCCCGGAGAGGGGGTCCAGACTGAGGCCAAGGGAAAAAACAACTCATAGCCATAGCACACATCCCTCTTACATGTGTGTAAGAGGGAAGAAAACAAAGGACATTAAAGACATTAAAAGAGCAGAGCTGATGCAACCAGCCACTTCTACATACAACTATGAATAAAAAGTAAAAGAAACATATACACTGTGGTAGCCTCTGCCGTGTTCCACGCCATCGCCATCGAAAAAAACATATGAAGTATATGTATGTTTGTACAGTGAATGTGCGTGTGGATGTATGTACTGTATTTGTGTATGTACGTGCGAGCATATGTACCTACGCATGTGCGTAAGTACCGATGTGTGCGAGTATGTATGTATGAATGAATGTACGTATGGAATGCGAGCCTGTGTCCGCATTGGAGGCCAGCAATCCCCCTCTTTTAATGTGAAAGTCGGGGTCAGGCAGGGATGTGTCCTAGCCCCTGTCATATTCAACCTCTTTCTCTCAGCAGTCACCCTCTCACACAAAGCTCTGGGAACCACAGATGGCATCCACATACAGTTCCGACTGGACGGCAGTCTCTTCAACATCCGGCGCCTCCAGGCCTTCACTAAAATTACAAAACAACAGATCCTAGAACTTCAGTATGCTGACGATTGTGCTCTCCTTGCCCACACGCCAGAATCTCTACAACGTGCACTTAACGTGGTCTCATCCACGTACAGCGCCCTAGGACTCAAGGTCAACATTTCAAAAACACAGATCATTGCGCAACACTCTACCCACCAGTCAGAAGTGCCTGTCTTCAACATTGATGGCCAGCAGCTCACCATCGTTCCACATTTCACCTACCTCGGAAGCGTCCTGTCCCCCACCTGTAACATCGATAATGACATCCAGGTTAGTGTTGGGTTAGCGTCTTCTGCCTTCGGTAGGCTCAAAACCAGGGTCTTCCTGAACAGAAACCTGACAGTTTCCACCAAAGCAGCTGTTTACAAAGCAGTTTGTCTGTCCACACTGCTATACGGCTCGGAAGCCTGGACCCCTTACCAAAGGCACGTCAGAATCCTGGAGAGATACCACATCCGCTGCCTGCAACGGATCCTGGGTCTGACCTGGGAGGACAGAGTCCCACATGTGGATATTTATGACCGGACCCAAACACCCAGCATCCAAGTGTTCCTTGCACAAAGACATCTGCACTGGGTGGGGCATGTAATCCGCATGCCCACCCAGAGGCTCCCCCGACAGATCCTCTACGGCCAACTCCAGGAAGGCTGTAGGTCTCCTGGGGGTCAGCGGAAACGCTACAAGGACCACATAAAAACCCTCCTGAAGCGCTGTGCTATCCAGCCTTCCGCACTGGCAGTCTTGGCTGCTGATCGCCACACCTGGTGCAACTGCAGTCACGCCGGCATTGCTCATCTCCAGGAGCAGACCACTGAGAGGAGAAAACAACAACGTTTACAGCGACATCAGCGCGCTGCAGGGGCCCCCCTCTCAAGCGTGGACTACATCTGCCCCACATGTGGCAAACCATGCGGGTCGCGCATTGGCCTGCACAGCCACATGCAATGGCATATACGAAACCCCCCTCAATAACCCATTACTGGAGCAACGTCATCATCGTAATCGATGGACAGCCACAAGCATGAATGAATGTACGTATGTATGTATATATGTATAAATAATTGTGTGTATGTGTGTTTTTATGTACAATATATTTGTCTCCCAGTGTGTGCGGGAGCCAAAGTACGGCCCCCAGCCACCCAGAGATTCCAACTCCAAAACAGCAGGTGCAGTACCCAGGCAACAAGGAACCATCAACCCCAGGCAGGCAGGCCAGCCAGCGACAGGACCCCCAAAATCCGGCCCACCGTGCTGCCTGGCAGGCCAGGGGCAAGCCGTAGACAGACACACCTGGCAGAGGACAAGGCACAGGAGAAGCAGGACACAGCCAGCTCCCAAGCAAGCTAGACACCATACCCACTCTAGCAGAAAGACGGGACGGCCCGCCCCGAGGGGCCCAAAGACTCTCCACAGCCTGACGGGAAGACCGCCCAGGAGACAATAGCGCAGCCCGCCCCAGGCCGCCCCACCCAAATCTGCTGCAGCAAGACCACTGAGAACGGGGCCACAGGAGTTACCCGCCCCAACTGCAGGATCCCTGGCGGATCCTCCCCCTAAGGAAAGGGTAAAAAAATAATACAAACAAATAAAAAGTAAGAAATTAAAGGAAGAGACCACAGACACGCCGACACACAAGGTCACTACCCCAGCAGCTGGCCGCCATGCAAAACCACAGAATACCAAGCGATGCACTGAGGTGCCATGATAGCCGCAGGGACTAGACCCAGCAGGCCTCAACCAAGACGGGCAGCAGTAAGGGGTTTGATGCAGACATGCAGCCCGGCTGCAGTAGCCCGAGACGCCGACCCCCAAGCAGGCCCCGAGATTCCCCCGAAAAAAGGAGGACTAATAAAGCAATTAAAATTGGGGGACATCAGGGTTATGGTGGGTTCCTACCATGACGAGCCCCCCCCCCAAACCCTGAGTGTCTAACACGCAGTTAAAATTGAGGGATGGATGAGCAGGGGACAAGTCAGGAAGACTGGAGTCCATAAGAGGCATTCTCATCCCCCGTCACGCCTTCCCACAGGCCAGTCCCTCAAAGTCCTGTAGGTAGGAGGAGCGAAGACCCAGACACAGCCCACAACCCCCCCCCCTCCGTCCATGAAGGAGGCAACCAAGATCAATGACCAGGAGGCTGACCCCCACAACCCAGGATGAGGCTGAAAGTTACTGTAGTGACGTGTGCTGGTTAAAAGAGCATTTTCCTTAATTGGGTTTCATTGTGGACACGATGTTTAGCACAGCCGGTTTTACATCAATTTAAATTGGCTGAGTCACGCAAGGATGTCTGGGTAAATGCCTGACGTCACAGATGGCAAAAATGTCACAAAAAGAGCAAATTCCAAACGGACCATTTGGAGGAAGTATGAAGGAAGGCAAAATTGTTTTTGTTTTTTATATTTTCGCAATGCCCCCATGGTATGACTTCAAATTTACAGGACTTCTGCATATCCCAAATACATAAGCAAGTACCATAAGGTAAATAAAGTTAGTCAAACACATCAGCAGCAACTTCTCCATATTTTCATGGATAAATGTCCACAGTGTAGAAATTATTTTAACATCCTAGGCCGGTGTTAGACTCCTCCTGCTTCAGCGTGGCGCCGACTAGCAGTGATTCATACATCTTCTTCAACTCGACTACACACTCGGTCATGTTTTTGAATATTTTCTTCTTTAATTCAAAAATAATATCATCAAATTCGATTTATGAGCACTGTCTTTCACGCTCACTGTATTCTTTCCAATGGTTTGAAAACAAAGTTATGATATTTAGCTATATGCTTCTGCCAGCGAGTAAGACCAGTTCATTGTGATATTTGCTAGACTCACTAATGGCGGGGATGTTTGTATCTAAAATTTTTGCTTGTAACTTAAAGTATAACTATTAGCAGAGAGGCGGCTCTTACCTCTAAACACTATTAAATTGGGGCACTCCTCAATTTAATTACCACAAACCTTGACAGCGCAAACGATAATGTTTACTAGACAAACCAGCACAACGTACGACAGTAGTGTTTTAATATTTGCAATGACAAGGGGGCCAGCTTCACGCAGGTCTTGGCAGCAATATTTTTTGTTCAAATAAAATTCTCTTTTTCCAGCACCAATAAATTCTAAATACAGTAGGAATGGAAATATTTGGAGCCATGCAGTCTGTTAACCTAAAACCACCATCAAACACATGTGGATTGGTGATTTTTTTTAAATTCTTAAAAAACAAATCTGCACCCTTAAATAGAGAGCACATTATAAAGCCTAAAGTTAGTGAGTAGAGGCGTCATCAGCCAACTTATGCTTTTGCTCAGAATGAGATGGCAAGTCATTTTGGCGGCTGTAATTGAACTCATATCATTGATAGAGCGAGACTGTCCTCTTTGGTTTCTGGTGCATCATTAGCTGTGTTAATTAGCTCATGAGACCAATTAACCTAAAGTCCTGGACAATGTGCTTCAATCCAGGCAAGATGATTAAGGAATTTAGATTATGCACGGGAAGCAAGTCATATAGAAGGACCCACGTGTTCTACACAGACTACAAAAAACACAAGGATTGACCTGAACGAGAATCAAAATAGACTTGATGGGAGAACTATTTGGTTTGTGACCAACCAATGAAATCTTAGTCTTGAATATGAGAACGTCAATAAAAAAGTTTAAAAAAAATAATAATAATTTACTTTTTTTAATTATTATTATTTTTAACCTGTCCTTTGTAATCCATTTTCTACTGCTTGTGTCTCCTAGCTGCTCAGGCAAATCCTATTGTCTAAAAATGCATTTTTCTATCGATAACGTTACATCAAGTGCGCACTCTTTCAGTCAATTAGTGTGCGAGGAATATACATATACATACATACATAATTTTATATATATATATATATATATATATATATATATATATATATATATATATATATATATATATATATATATATATGTATACATATATATATATATATATATATATATATATATATATATATATATATATATATATATATATATATATATATATATGTATATATATATATATATATGTACTGTATATATATATATATATATATATATATATATATATATATATATATACAGTCCAGGCCAAAAGTTTGGACACACCTTCTCATTTCAATGCGTTTTCTTTATTTTCATGACTATTTACATAGTAGATTGTCACTGATAGCATCAAAACTATGACACATGTGAAGTGAAAACCATTTTAGGTGACTACCTCTTGAAGCTCATCGAGAGAATGCCAAGAGTGTGCAAAGCAGTAATCAGAGCAAAGAGTGGCTATTTTGAAGAAACTAGAATACAAAACATGTTTTCAGTTATTTCACCTTTTTTTGTCAAGTACATAACTCCATATGTGTTCATTCATAGTTTTGATGCCTTTAGTGACAATCTACAATGTAAATAGTATTGAAAATAAAGAAAACGCATTGAATGAGAAGGTGTGTCCAAACTTTTGGCCTGTACTGTATATATATATATATATATATATATATATATATATATATATATATATATATATACATATATATATATATACAGTACAGGCCAAATATATATATATATATATATATATATATATATATATATATATATATATATATATACAGTACAGGCCAAAAGTTTGGACACACCTTCTCAATATATATATATATATATATATATATATATATATATATATATATATATATATATATATATATATATATATATCAGTGACGTGCAGTGAGGTTTGAGGTTGGGGAGGCACTGACCCACTAATCAGATTTACAAATATACAGTATGATGCTAAATCACTGACTCACAAGTCAGATTTACAAACATGACAGTATGATGCAATGGCACCGGCTCAAAATCACAAAAACACACAGTATAATGCTAGAATAAAACATTTCAACACACTTAGCACGCAATTAACACAGCACTGCAGGGCAGACACTAGATTAGGGGTCCCCAAACACATTTTTTTTTTTTTTTTTTAACTTGGGACTTTCCACAGCCGGACGCTGGCGGGCCGCATCCAGCCCGCAGGCCATCGTTTGGGGACCCCTGCACTAGATAGTATATCTTTGCTTTACTTGTAAGTGAAGTCCATTCGCCTTTCCTTCTGGACGAAGATCTCTACGACTTTGTTGTAGAAGTCCTCCTTTTTCTCTTTTTCTTTGAGTTTTAAAAGTCTCTCTTTTTCAATTGAGATAGTTGCCACGAAATGCAAGCTCCTGTTTTCCCAAAAAGCAAGTGGCGTTTATCAGCTCTTTTAATATCTCACCATTTTCATCCACATTGGCATAGTGGATTCTGATATTTAGTCTCATTTAGAGCCAGATCAATACGGTACTCTTATTCAGGGTCTCAACACACATTACTGTCGTCACGAACGGCCTTCAGCTCATCAAAGCTCTGCTCCTCCCACCATCACTCCCACCAACTACAGCACTTAAAGGATGTAAAGGACTCCAAGGACATCAAAGGACTCCAAGAACATCACAAGACTTCATCTAAGGGCCTCTCCATCCGAGAGGAGGATGTACGCCGGCAGTTCTTGAAGCTGAACATGTGGAAGGCCCCCGGGCCGGATGGTTTCTCCCCCTCCTCCTTGAGCCACTGCGCGGATCAGCTGGCTCCTGTCTTCACTGACATTTTTAACACCTCTCTGGAGCTATGCCGCGTGCCGTCCTGCTTCAAGACCTACAAGCCGGTGGCGCTGACGTCTGTGGTCATGAAGTCCTTTGAGTGCTTGGTCCTGCCCCACTTCAAGGACATCACCGCCCCCCTCCTGGACCCACTGCAGTTTGTCTACAGAGCCAACAGGTCTGTGGATGATGCAGTGAACCTGGCCCTCCACTTCATCTTGGAACATCTGGACTCCCCGGGAACCTACACCAGGATCCTATTTGTGGACTTCAGCTCTGCCTTCAACACCATCCTCCCTGAACTGCTACGAGACAAGCTCTACCAGCTCAGCGTGCCCAACTCCCTCTGCAGTTGGATCAATGACTTCCTGACAGACCGAAGACATCACGTGCGGCTGGGGAAGATTGTCTCGGACAGTCGAACCACGAACACTGGTACTCCTCAGGGCTGTGTACTTTCCCCCTGGCTCTTCTCCCTGTATACAAACTGCTGCACCTCCAGTCACCAGTCAGTAAAGCTGCTCAAGTTTGCGGATGACACTACCCTCATCGGACTCATCTCGGATGGCGACGACTCCGCCTACAGGAGAGAGGTGGACCGGCTGGCGTCCTGGTGCAGCCTCAACAACCTGGAGCTACAACACTGCAAACAAATGTAAAAAGCACACAAAGCACAGCAAACTATTTACAATGTAGTAAAGTGCAGCTCTTCACACTGAAGAGAAGTGCAAAGCAAATTGTGTCCAAATTAGGTCAGAGGTGACGATGATTTGCGCATTTTTCCGCGCATGCGTACTAGGTTGCGTTGCGCCGGCGGACAGAGTGGGAGGGGGTCTTAAACGGTGGCATTGTGTGTGTGTGGACAGGGATAAGGTTAGGTGGGATATACCCTATGTAACCTTAGTGTAGAATCAGCCTATATGTGAAAACTAGAGATGTCCGATAATATCGGACTGCCGATATTATCGGCCGATAAATGCTTTAAAATGTAAAATCGGAAATTATCGGTATCGGTTTCAAAAAGCAAAATTTATGACTTTTTAAAACGCCGCTGTGTACACGGACGTAGGGAGAAGTACAGAGCACCAATAAACCTTAAGGGCACTGCCTTAAGTCACATAATTTCTACGACTTATCACACACACAAGTGAATGCAACCCATACTTGGTCAACAGCCATACAGGTCACACTGAGGGTGGCCGTATAAACAACTTTAACACTGTTACAAAAATGCGCCACACTGTGAACCCACACCAAACAAGAATGACAAACACATTTCGGGAGAACATCCGCACCGTAACACAACATAAACAAAACAGAACAAATACCCAGAACCCCATGCAACCATAACTCTTCCGGGACGCTACAATATACACCCCCCGCTACCCCCTACCCCCAATCCCCGCCCCCCCCCCCCCCCCCAACCCCGCACACCTCAACCTCCTCATGCTCTCTCAGGGAGAGCATGTCCCAAATTCCAAGCTGCTGTTTTGAGGCATGTTAAAAAAAATAATGCACTTTGTGACTTCAATATTAAATATGGCAGCGCCATGTTGGCATTTTTTTCCATAACTTGAGTTGATTTATTTTGGAAAACCTTGTTACATTGTTTAATGCATCCAGCGGGGCATCACAACAAAATTAGGCATAATGATGTGTTAATTCCACGACTGTATATATCGGCATCGGTTGATATCGGAATCGGTAATTAAGAGTTGGACAATATCGGAATATCGGATATCGGCAAAAAAAGCCATTATCGGACATCTCTAGTGAAAACCCATTCAATGTATATGATATCATGTGAGAGCCACATTTGTGTTTTGCACTAGGGTTATTTTTTCTGAAATATGGAACTTCTCACAAAAGAAGCAGAGGACACTGGTTTTCAGGAGGAAAAAAACATGTTTTCACTAAAATAATGGTTGCAAGTTCATGAGAAAGTGGGGGGAAAAAAACATATTGTTGTCTTCGACCACAAGGTATTTTATTACCAAGTATAATGCATATCACAGCAGCAGCATTAAGGCTGCAGCTATTGATGATTTTAGTCATCAAGTAATCTATCGATCGGTTTGTTCGATTAATCGAGTAATTAAATTCAAATATACTTTATAAATTGTTTTGAGTTCCACTAAATAAAGTGGCTGTTGGTGGCAGGAGCTCTGTGCTCTTGTGTCATCCTTTTGTGTTCCTGATTGGGGTTTTTTTGCCTTTTGGTTGGGGACCCTTTGCGACTGTGTGACAAGGGGTGGCACTTTCGTGACTTCTGCAGTGCTTTTTTGTGATCTTCTGGATCTGCCTCCCGGGAGCCTTTTGGCCATGGAGACCAGCTGCTGGGTCTCTGCCACACCGTAGTCAGTTTGTAGAGACTGGAGGAGATGTAGATGAAGAGACAGGGCTGCGGAGCTAGCGCTGAACGCCGGGACGGACAATCTTCACAGTGTCTTGGCTGAATGAGCAGGTATCGGACACCTCTGTATCCTTGGACGCATCCTCACTCATCCATGCAGACTGGACACTGGCCGAGAGTTAGTGGGCGGCCGAGGGTGGAGTCGGCTCTCTTGGTTGCTTTGTTGGGTCTGCTCCTGTCTCTGGCCATGTTTCTACCACCCCAGCAAACGATGGCGTGGAACACCGCAGAGGCCACCACAGTGATAATGTTTTATTTTTTTTATTTTTGTTGTTGTTGTTTTTACTTTTGTAGCGGTATGTAGAAATGGCTGGTTGCATCAGCTCTGCTTTTTTAATGTCTTTAATGTCCTTTGAGTTCTTTGATGTTTCCCTCTTACACACATGCTTATGTGTACTATGACTATGAGTTTCTTTCCCTTGGGCTTAGTCTGGACCCCCTCTCCAGGGGCCCAGGCTTAGACCAAAAAAAATGTTCTCACCCCCCCAAGAGTTTACCTGTTTCTCACCTTTTTTGTAAAGCTCTCAGCGTTTTTGTAATCGTCAGCGATCCTGTTCTGTCTCCCTGTAATGTTTGTCTGCTCTTGAATGGGATTTTGCTGAAAATCTTAATTTCCCCTCAGGGATTAATAAAGTGCTTCTGATTCTGATTCTGATTCTGAAAACAACAAAATAAAAATCCAAGTTTTTTTCTAATCAAATTAACTGATTTAATTACCGCATTTTTCGGAGTATAAGTCGCTCCAGAGTATAAGTCGCACTGGCCAAAAATGCATTATAAAGAAGGAAAAAAAAACATATATAAGTCGCACTGTAGTATAAGTCGCATTTTTGGGGGAAATTTATTTGATAAAACCCAACACCAAGAATAGACATTTGAAAGGCAATTTAAAATAAATAAAGAATAGTGAACAACAGGCTGAATAAGTGTACGTTATATGAGGCATAAATAACCAACTGAGAACGTGCCTGGTATGTTAACGTAACATATTATGGTAAGAGTCATTCAAATAACTATAACATATAGAACATGCTATACGTTTACCAAACAATCTGTCACTCCTAATCGCTAAATCCCATGAAATCTTATACGTCTAGTCTATTACGTGAATGAGCTAAATAATATTATTTGATATTTTACGGTAATGTGTTAATAATTTCACACATAAGTCGCTCCTGAGCATAAGTCGCACTATGAAAAAAACTGCGACTTATAATCCGAAAAATACGGTAATTAAGTGCTGCAAATCTAGAACCAATGTTGTAATAGTGCATGGTAAGGAGCAGACTGCTTAGTCAGCATTAATGCGGCTGATGAGTTCATGGCTGTCAACAGTACGACAGGTGTAGTAATAAGCAGGAGTTTAACACAAACAGCTAAGTAGTGCAACCGAGATTTGAAAGCACATGCGGATGCGGTACATCAGGGGTGTCCAAACTCATTTTAGATCGAGGGCCACATGGAGAAAAATCTACTCCCAAGTGGGCCGGACTGGTAAAATCACGGCACGATAAAGACAAAAAAAGAACAAGCACATTCTGAAAATGTACAAATCATAATGTTGTTGGTTTTTTTTTTTACAATTACCTGTTGCGGTTAATAGTATACATACTTTATTTGTCGTTATTTATATTTTCTGAATAAATTATGTGATAATGTTCATCAGTCAACTCATTGGTGTTCATTTTCAATCTAGTAGGATTAAAAAAATGATATCAAAATCAAACTTCAGTATGTTATTTATGTAGTTTGATCATTTTCCTCGACTGATGTATTAACATCATGTGGTTTATTTTGTACATATGTAGCATAGTAGAATTGCTATTGCGACATCTAGTGGACACATTTAGAACAGCTGTTTTTCTTTAAAAAATTTCAGGTTCATTTTTATACTTAGCAAACTCACCCCGCGGGCCAGATAGAACCTGTTCACGGGGCCAATTTGGCCCTCAGGCCGTACGTTTGATAGCCCTGGGGTAGATAAAGCTGCTGGATGCTGACCATACACTATTGTTGAATCTCAGTAAAACTAAAATAATGCTATTTTGTAACAGTAGAAGAGAAAGTCAAACACAAATACAAGTAGACGGAATAGAAATTGAAAGAGTAAATGAAACCAAATTTCTAGGTATAATGATTGATGATAAATTTAACTGGAAATCTCACCTAAAAAATATACAACATAAAGTAGCAAGAAACACGTCAATAATGAATAAAGCAAAACATGTTCTAGACCAAAAATCACTTCATATTCTCTACTGCTCTCTAGTGTTACCATATCTGAGTTACTGTGTAGAAATATGGGGAAATAATTACAAAAGTACACTTCATTCACTAACGGTGTTACAAAAAAGATCAGTTAGAATAACACATAATGTTGGATACAGAGAACATACAAATCCTTTATTTATTGAATCAAAGATACTGAAATTCCACGACATATTGAATTTGCAAAAAGCTAAAATTATACACAAAGCAAACTATAACCTGCTACCCAAAAATATACAACAATTATTCTCAAAAAGAGGAGAAATATAATCTTAGAGAAAAATGTAATTTAAAACATTTGTACGCACGTACAACACTTAAGACCTTCAGTATATCAGTTTGTGGAATTAAATTATGGAATGGATTAAGCAAAGCAATCAAACAATGTACTAATATGATCCACTTCAAGAAACTCTTCAAACTTAAAGTGTTTACAAAGTACAAAGAAGAAGAACCATGATAAACATTCTGAATGTATTCATCCATCCATTCTTTCATTCTCAAAATAATCTAACTTATCTCATCATATGAAATATAACTTACTTCACCAATTATTATTTATTTATTTATTTTTATTGTGATTACTTACGGAGTATATTGTGAATAAATTGCAAACAGGAAGTGAACAAAAGTTTTAGCAACTGTTATGTAAAAGAAAAGGGGTAGGATTAAATAAGCTCTGCTTCTTCCTACTCCTTTTCGAACATGTTGAAAAGAGAAAGTGGAAATTGGGACGTAACATGTTGTATGCATGCATGTTCGAAATAAACTCCAACTCCAACTCAAACACACGCTATCTTGTGACGTTAATGAAAGCTCTCAGCGTTTTTTTTGCTTTTGTCAACCATACACTCAGCTACTAAACGGACCTTAATTTAAAAAATACATTAATTGTAACATTTACAGTATATATTTTGCTAACAACAAAAGTGTACCTTCGGGAATTAAAACTTCAAGTCCCTTCCATACGTTGAAACCCAAGACACAAAGATGCATGCTATTAAAGGGGCTAAAGAACCTTGACAGTTCCTCCCCTGCCATCCTACGTGATTATTAAAATGATTTCCCCTGCTGTACTCCGCAGCTTCTGTATAATGTCACCTTGTTGACCTCTCTGGCTTCCTGCCGTGTCGAACATGCACAGTCACACACGCCGATGATTGGCGAGGCAAATGGGGCGCTGCCCTTTGACCTGCTCGGCGGTCAGCTCCATCACCGAGCGACTCATTATAGAGCTTTAAGTGGCTTTTGGGTTTCAGTGGCACTCCTAAAAAGAAGTCGGGGAAGTATATATAAGACATTTCAGCACCACCTAAAGCGTCGCAGTCGTACTAGGAGAACTCTTTTAGCTTCAAGCCCAAACTTCCAGTTTTCAATATTTAACACTTAACAATTCCTTTTTCTACTCCTATTTTCAGCAAAGATGAGTGCATCAGCCGTGTCCATGTGCCTCTTTTTCCTCCTGTCTGTATGCTCAGCGTGCTACATCTCCAACTGTCCCATCGGCGGGAAAAGATCCATCATGGACGCACCCCAGCGCAAGGTGAGCTTTTAAGCATGCTCAAAAATGTTTTCTGTGTCCTCCAGGCTAAACGTATTAACAGGTAGAAAACATCTACAACTAAAGTCCTTCAGGACTTTGATGTTTTTACTGCTCTATTTTGATGTGAAGTCGGTCAGAGTGAAATTTAAGGTAAAGCATGATTTCTAACGTGAGAGACTGCAAACGCCTGCAGCGAGTGATAAAGACTGCTGTGTAGATCAGTGTTTTTCAACCTTTTTTTGAACCAAGGCACATTTTTTGCGTTGAAAAAATCCGGAGGCACGCCACCAGCAGAAATCATTAAAAATTAAACTCAGTTGACAGTAAAAAGTCGTTGCCGCAATTGTTGGATATGACTTTAAACCATGACCGAGCAGGCATCACTATAGCTCTTGTCTCAAAGTAGGTGTACTGTCACGACCTGTCACATCATGCCGTGACTTATTTGGAGTTTTTTGCTGTTTTCCTGTGCGTAGTGTTTTAGTTCTTGTCTTGTGCTCCTATTTTGGTGGCTTTTTCTCTTTTTTTTGTTTTTTACCTGTAGCGGTTTCATGTCTTCCTTTGAGCGATATTTCCCGCATCTACATTGTTTTAGCAATCAAGAATATTTCAGTTATTTTTCTCCTTCTTTGTGGGGACATGGTACATTGTGGACGCCGTCTTTGCTCCACAGTAAGTCTTTGCTGTCGTCCAGCATTCCGGTTTTTGTTTACTTTGTAGCCAGTCCAATTTTAGTTTTGTTCTGCATAGCCTTTCCTAAGCTTCAATGCCTTTTGTTAATTTTTAGTTTAAGCATTAGATACATTTTGACCTGCACGCCGCCTCCCGCTGTTCCCGACATCTACAAAGCAATTAGCTACCAGCTGCCACCTACTGATATGGAAGAGTATTACACGGTTACTCTGCCCAGCTCTAGACAGCACCGACACTCAACAACAACACATAATTTGCAGACTCTAATTACTGGTTTGCAAAAGATACTTTTAACCCAAATGGGTAAAATTAGATAATTTCCCACGGCACACCAGACTGTATCTCAGCACAGTGGTTGAAAAACACTGCAGAGCACCGACTTCCGCAGAGTCCAGAGGAGAGCTGCCTCCATCCTTAAAGACTCCCCCTATTCCCAACACAGACTCTTCCCATTTCTGTCCTCCAGCCGGAGGTACAGAAGTGTGAAATGCAGGCGTTTCAGACTTAAAAACTCATTCTTTCTTTACAGCTGATAGGATTTTACAATGAACAAACAATAAATGACAATGACTGGACCTTCCATGTTTACATCTAAACTGAACATAAATAATTGTGCAGCCTCCTTTTGCGCTACTTTTGTAATTTATAAATATTGTGAACTGTTTTTAATTTTTTTCTAATGTACTTTTAATTAATTTTTTTAATTAAAATGTGCACCACCTGGCATTTTCTAAGGACCGCAAGTAAGAATTTAATGGTTTTCACTATGAAATGACAGTAAACTTTGAATTGAATTCAATTGTGTTCGCTTCCAGTGTATGTCATGTGGCCCCGGGGATAGGGGGCGCTGTTTCGGCCCCAACATCTGCTGCGGCGAAGGCTTTGGCTGTTTGTTAGGCTCTCCGGAAACAGCCCACTGCCTGGATGAGAACTACCTGCTCACTCCATGCCAGGCGGGAGGCAAACCCTGCGGATCCGAGGGTGGACGCTGCGCCGCTTTAGGACTCTGCTGCGACGCAGGTATGTAGTTAATCATACATTTGCACTTCCAGGTTTGCTTACAAATTTAAAATTTGAAATTGGTATTTTTATATTTTTGGTGCCTTGTTTTACAAGTGCCCCAACTAACGAGTATTTTGAGAAACGTGCTGTCTCTCTGCTAATTATAATACTTTAAAGGTGAACTGCACTTAGATTTGGAATTTTGCCTATCATTAACAATCCCTAAGTAAGACAAAAACACATACGTATTTCTTGTTTTATGCATTCTAATTTGTAATATATGGCAAGTACATGGTGGCTAACAATGCAGCTAATGAAGGGTTGTAATTGGTGGTTAAATCACCAAAAATGATTCCCGGGCGCGGCCACCGCTGCTGCTCACTGCTCCCCTCACCTCCCAGGGGCTGAACAAGGGGATGGGTCAAATGCAGAGAATAATTTCACCACACCTCGTGTGTGTGTGACAATCATTGGTACTTTACTTTAATGGGCGTACACTATTCCGCCATATAAGCTCTCTAAAAACATCCAAAAACCGCCAACAATACGCCATTATATTAACAAAGTATTAGCAATATTATTATTTATTAGCGTTAAGGCAGACAAAATATGATCACAGATAGATAACCAGTGTATGCAGCTATTGACATGCAGTGCTAAGCTGCTGAATCGCCTCTAAATTGGTAAAAGTTTGTTCCAGATTATAAATCATGCCTCTCACCTGGATAGTGGCATGGCGTGGTGGGTAGAGCAGCCGTGCCAGAAACTTGAGCTTTGCCCCCAGTGCCGCTTACACTGGTGATTAGAATGATGGGTGGTGGTCGTCAGAGGGAACGTAGGTGCAAATTGGCAGCCATGCTTCCGTCAGTCTACCCCAGGTCAGCTGTGGCTACAAATGTAGTTTACCACCACCAGTTGGAGTGAATGATGGGTTCTCACTTCTCTTTGAGTGTCTCGAAAAGCGCTATATAAATCTAATCCATTATTATTATTATAGTAGAAGGATGTGGCCATAAACAGTTAACTGTTAACTTTGACATCCAACTTATACCCGGAGATGGCGAGAAAGACTCAAAAAAACTTGTTTGCGGAACCTTTTTTTCTGTACCTGCTGGAGGATTAGAATTAATTCTTCATCTAAACGGGAATATATGAACATCCCCTCAGTTTGCATTAATGTGAGAGCAGACATTGTACAGTAAGTGATTGGAATTTCTTGTTTAGCACTTAGAAATATTGCTGGACGATGCTGAGTGTGGGGCAGCACGGTGAAACAGGGGTAATACGAAGGTCCTGGGTTCGATCCTCGGCGTCCTTCTGTGTAGAGTTTGCATGTTCTCTGTGGGTGTTCCGGCTTCCTCCCACCTCCAAAGACATGCACCTGGGTATGGGTTGATTGGCGACACTAAATTGGCCCTAGTGTGTGAATGTGAGTGTGAATGTTGTCTGTCTATCTGTTTTGGCCCTGCGATGAGGTGGCGACTTGTCCAGGGTGTACGCCGCCTTCCGCCTGAGTGCAGCTGGGATAAGGGACAAGGGGTAGAGGATGGATGGATGCTGAGTGTTGTTTAATACACATGTTCTAAAACTCTTAGCTCACCTTCCTTACATTCTCGGATCTGATTTGCTCGGCGATCAAATGTTTAAAAAAAATATTTCAAACCCCACAACGTTGCCCAAATATTATGTAGACGGCAAGGAAGTGTTTTAAATGGAGATTAAAATCATAATATAACCCCTCTTAACTGACTCTGACAGTGACAGGTTGCAGCTTGCTCAAAGTTACATTTTTCAAACCACAAAATACAAGAAAAACACCACAGGCATCCCAAACTTTTTGGCACCTAAGACCGTCACACTGCAAAAAGTCAGTGTTCAAAAACAAGAAAAAAAAATACAAAAATGAGGGGTATTTTATTTGAACTAAGCAAAATTATCTGCCAATAGAACAAGAACATTTGGCTTGTCAAGACATTCCAAAACAAGTTAAATTAGCTAACCTCAATGAACCCCAAAATACCTTAAAATAGGTATATTCTCACTAATAACAAGTGCACTTTTCTTGGTAGAAAAAAAAGAGACCTTTTTGCTCAATATGTTGAAAAATGTTATTAAATTAAGTAAATGCTAGTGCCATTATCTTGACATAATCATGATTTTTTTGTTCATGCTTGAATTAAGAAATTATTACTTTAAAAAAGCAGTTTTATACTTGTGAGTGTTGATGACGCAGCTTTGCATCAGTTGATATTCTCGTTTCAACTCAATATAGGTCATCAAATCTCAGCAACAAGCTGTAATATCTTACTGAGATCATTTAGGACCAAAACCCTTAAAACAAGTAAAACACCCTAACATAAAATCTGCTTAGTGAGAAGAATGATCTTATCAGACAGAAAATAAGCAAATATCACCCTTATTTGAGATATTTAATCGTACTTAGATTTCAGTTTTTGCAGTGCAGTTTGATGGTTTTCTTTCCTGTGTTGGGGCTCATTTCATGTACCTAATACTGTGGCCACCGGGCATTATTGTAGCTTCATTTGTATGAAAGTTAAGAAGACACTTTCCAGTTTGTGTAAAGAAGCAATCAACCCTGTGAACTCCATTGAATGCTCTTGTGGTAAAGAAGACTACATAAAAGGCTCATATACCCTGATAAGAAGACACGATGATAGCACTTTCTCCAAAGACTACTTTTTCCTTTTCGCAGAGAGCTGCACCGCAGACCAGGCATGCCTCATGGAGGAGGAGGCAGACGACCAAGTGGGCCAATACGACGGCGGCGACCCGAGTGACATCATTCTGAGACTCCTTCATCTGGCCGCTCACGCTTCCCCTCATCGAGGCTCCCAATGAGACCACGCCGAGGAGGTGGAGGGACGCGTTAGAGCTTTAGTGCATTTTACTAGTTAGTGTCTGTCGGTATATTTTTATTTATCAAAATGAGGATGGTAATGAGAGTCATCCAGCTTTCTTGCATGTTGAAATAAAATGTTGACTGAGTAAAAAGGTTTTGGTCCTAAATCCCTTTTTTGTCATGGAAAAGAATGACTCAGCACAAGCTTATCAGACTACATTGTGACACAAATCAACATTCATCTTTATCGCTCATCTCTGGGTTAGCAATATCACAGCCCTGTTCCTCCAGCGATTAGTGCTCACCTTTGATCCATTTTTTAGGGATGTGCCGATTGATACTCATCAGTATCGACGTGCTTTCTTGAAAAAGTATGTGATCGCCATTGCCGATTAATGCATTTTAATGGCAATCCCTAATGTTGATCCCCTCTGGTTGATATTGTATTTATTTGTATTCCCCTGGTGTCAAGACTTGATCCTTGGGGTTTGTTTTTCCGGAAGGCAATGGAAAATTGGCGCGGGCAAGACGTGAGTGTGAGTACATGTTTAATGTTTAAACTCAAAAAGCTCGAAAAGGTATAAACAACTTGGCTATGAAAACAAAAGGCGCGCACAAAGGCGGAAAACTATGAACAAGAAACAAAAACTTACTTGGCATGGAACTGTGAACATGACATGAAGAAGAGTGATCATAAAGTGTGCAGAGCATAAATATGATGTCGCCAGGCTGACCAACAGAAAATGAAAAGCTTAAATAACACAGACATGATTAACAACAGATGCGTGACTCAAAACGGGAAACAGGTGCGTGACATGACAGGTGAAAAACTAATGGGTTGCTATGGAAACAAAACAAGGGAGTGAACACCCAGGAACTAAGAAAGTGTCCAAAAAACAAACAGCACATGGCCAAACAAAAACATGATCAACACAGACATGACACAGTGTGCAGCTGTTACCCTAAGCAGTATCATTAATCAAGTACCATTGTCACTGGAGGACGTGGCTAAACATGTTAAGCACTGAGAGCCAGCAGGAGCACACTGCAAAAAGTCAGTGTTCAAAAACAAGGGGAAAAAATACAAAAATGAGCGGAATTTTATTTGAACTAAGCAAAATTATCTGCCAATAGAACAAGAAAATTCGGCTTGTCAAGACTTTCCAAAACAAGTAAAATTAGCTAACCTCAATTAACCCAAAAAATACCTTAAAATAAGTACATTCTCACTAATACCAAGTGCACTTTTCTTGGTAGAAAAAAAATAAGAGACCTTTTTGCTCAATATGTGGAAAAATATTCTTAAAGGCCTACTGAAATGTGATTTTCTTATTTAAACGGGGATAGCAGGTCCATTCTATGTGTCATACTTGATCATTTCGCGATATTGCCATATTTTTGCTGAAAGGATTTAGTAGAGAACATCGACGATAAAGTTCGCAACTTTTGGTCGCTGATAAAAAAGCCTTGCCTGTACAGGAAGTAGCAGACGAGTAGCGTGACGTCACAGGTTGTGGAGCTCCTCACATCTGCACATTGTTTACAATCATGGCCACCAGCAGAGAGAGCGATTCGGACCGAGAAAGCGACGATTTCCCCATTAATTTGAGCGAGGATGATAGATTTGTGGATGAGGAAAGTGAGAGTGAAGGACTAAAGGGCAGTGGGAGCGATTCAGATAGGGAAGATGCTGTGAGAGGCGGGTGGGACCTGATATTCAGCTGGGAATGACTAAAACAGTAAATAAACACAAGACATATATATACTCTATTAGCCACAACACAACCAGGCTTATATTTAATATGCCACAAATTAATCCTGCATAACAAACACCTCCCCCCTCCCGTCCATATAACCCGCCAATACAACTCAAACACCTGCACAACACACTCAATCCCACAGCCCAAAGTACCGTTCACCTCCACAAAGTTCATACAGCACATATATTTCCCCAAAGTTACGTACGTGACATGCACATAGCGGCACGCACGTACGGGCAAGCGATCAAATGTTTGGAAGCCGCAGCTGCATGCGTACTCACGGTACCGTGTCTGCGCATCCAACTCAAAGTCCTCCTGGTAAGAGTCTCTGTTGTCCCAGTTCTCCACAGGCCAATGGTAAAGCTTGACTGTCATCTTTCGGGAATGTAAACAATGAAACACCGGCTGTGTTTGTGTTGCTGCAGTCGGCCGCAATACACCGCTTCCCACCTACAGCTTTCTTCTTTGCTGTCTCCATTGTTCATTGAACAAATTGCAAAAGATTCACCAACACAGATGTCCAGAATACTGTGGAATTTTGCGATGAAAACAGACAACTTAATAGCTGGCCACCATGCTGTCCCAAAATGTCCTCTACAATCCGTGACGTCACGCGCTGACGTCATCATACCGAGACGTTTTCAGCAGGATATTTCACACGAAATTTAAAATTGCACTATAGTAAGCTAACCCGGCCGTATTGGCATGTGTTGTAATGTTAAGATTTCATCATTGATGTATAAACTATCAGACTGCGTGGTCGGTAGTAGTGGGTTTCAGTAGGCCTTTAAATTAAGTAAATGCTAGTGCCATTATCTTGACATAATGATATGCGCTCGGCATCATGATTTTTTTTTTCATGCTTGAAGTAAGAAATTAATACTTTCAAAAAGTAGTTTTATAATTTTGAGTGTTGATGACACAGCTTTGCAACAGTTGATATTCTAGTTTCAAGCAATATAGGTCATAAAATCTCAACAACAAGCTGTAGTATCTTACTGAGATAATTTAGGACCAAAACCCATAAAACATGTAAAACACTCTAACATAAAATCTGCTTAGTGAGAAGAAGTGTCTTATCAGATAGAAAATAAGCAAATATCACCCTTATTTGAGATATTCAATCTTACTTACATTTCAGTTTTTGCAGTGCAAGCATGCTCGTAGCTAAGCTGGCCGCTATGCTGGCTAAAACAACAGAAAAAATAAATGCTTGGTAAAGTTTATGGAGTCTAGGGAGAGGATATTATAACAACAACTGTTGGTGTGTCAGCATTGTCACAGTCAGTACATGACATTATTCTCTCAAAATAATGTATTGAAGTGAATTCATTAACTCATATCATGTTTTGCTTATGGTAAAGATTTGTATCCACCTTGGAGAAGGCAAACCACCAAGTTTCATTAAATAGTGGTATTTCAGTTTGAGCACATGTTAAGATAAGGTCCCTTAGTTTGTTATTCGCAGGTGGATTGGATCACTTCTCAGAGGAAAATAGGCTCTAATTCGGACTTCGGAATGCAAAGGTGATAGCCGTATCCTCATACTTGCCAACCTTGAGACCTCCAAATTCGGGAGATTTGGAGGAGGAGGGGTGTTGAGGTGGGCAGGGTCGGGGTGGGCGGGGCCGGGGCGGGGTTAAGAGGAGGAGTATATTTATAGCTAGAATTAACTGAAATTTAAGTATTTCTTATATATATATATATATATATATATATATATATATATATATATATATATATATATATATATATATATATATATATATATATATATATATATATATATATATATATATAAGAAATACTTAAATATATATATAATATAATATATATATATATATATAAGAAATACTTAAATTACTGTGGTTCGGCCTCTCCAGTTTAGGAGTGCCTCATTTTTTGGACTTAACCTCCTCCAGGTACTCCAGTCCTGAATAATGATGCTCGCTTGTAATAAAGCAACTTTTTGTTCAGCAAAGCGTCTCCGACGTCTCTTTTGATCCAGCCGCACTGCCGTGTCGCCCTTCTGCCCGGGAGAAGGTGACAAGACCAGAAATACACTTCAGTATTTATTGTGTTAGCTGATGTTTACAAATTCAAAGAATAAGTCCCTAGACACAGGAGGACTTTTAGAGCAAAAATATTTCAATGAGTAATACATAGTTTTTAATTGTGCTTAATTATTTTCTACTATTGACTTTGTTTGTGAATAAGGAATCAGCTCAAATATTTTACTGATATTGTTCAACTGTGAGTGGCGCTCACCATACAACGTTTTTACAGTTATTCCATGTGATCGGTATATTGCTATCTTCCGATCTCGCTTTACCGATCTCATTTGGCAGCATTAATCCCTGATGGGAACATCCCTATTAATAGTAAATCTTACAAAATGTTCAAAACCCAAAACCAGTGAAATTGGCAGGTTGTGTAATTTGTAAATAAAAACAGAATACAACGATTTGCAAAACCTTTTCAACTTATATTCAATTGAATAGACTGCAAAGACAAGATATTTAATGTTCAAACTGAGAATTTTTTTTTTTTTTTTTTTTGCAAATAATCATTAACTTAGAATTTAATGGCAGCAACACATTGCAAAAAAAGTTGACCCAGGGGCATTTTTATCACTGTGTTACATGGCCTTTCCTTTTAACAACACTCATTTTTTGAAGCTTTTCAGGTGGAATTTTTCCCATTCTTGCTTGATGTACAGCTTAAGTTGTTCAACAGTCCGGGGTCTCCTTTGTGGTATTTTAGGCTTCATATTGCGCCTCACATTTTCAATGGGAGACAGGTCTGGACTACAGGCAGGCCAGTCTAGTACCCGCACTCTTTTACTATGAAGCCACGCTGTTGTAACACGTGGCTTGGCATTGTCTTGCTGAAATAAGCAGGGGCGTCCATGGTAACGTTGCTTGGATGGCAACATATGTTGCTCCAAAACCTGTACGTACCTTTCAGCATTAATGGTGCCTTCACAGATGTGTAAGTTACCCATGCCTTGGGCACTAATACACCCCCATACCATCACAGATGCTGGCTTTTCAACTTTGCGCCTATAACAATCCGGATGGTTCTTTTCCTCTTTGTTCCGGAGGACACAACATCTACAGTTTCCAAAAACAATTTGAAATGTGGACTCGTCAGACAACAGAACTCTTTTCCACTTTGCATCAGTCCATCTTAGATGAGCTCAGGCCCAGCGAAGCCGGCAGCGTTTCTGGGTGTTGTTGATAAACGGTTTTCACTTTGCATAGTAGAGTTTTAACCTGCACTTACAGATGTAGCGACAAACTGTAGTTCCTGACAGTGGTTTTCTGAAGTGTTCCTGAACCCATGTGGGGATATCCTTTACACACTGATGTCGCTTTTTGATTGCCTGAGGGATCGAAGGTCCGTAATATCGTCGCTTACGTGCAGTGATTTCTCCAAATTCTCTGAACCTTTTGATGATATTACGGATCGTAGATGGTGAAATCCCTAAATTATTTGCAACAGCTCGTTGAGAAATGTTGTTCTTAAACTGTTCGACAATTTGCTCACACATTTGTTCACAAAGTGGTGACCCTCGCACCATCCTTGTTTGTGAATGACTCAGCATTTCATGGAAGCTGCTTTTATACCCAATCATGGCACCCACATGTTCCCAATAAGCCTGTTCACCTGTGGGATGTTGCAAATAAGTGTTTGATTAACATTCCTCAACTTTCTCATTCTTTTTTGCCACTTGTGCCAGCTTTTTTGAAACATGTCGCAGGCATCAAATTCCAAACGAGCTAATATTTGCCAAAAATAACTGAGTTTTCCTGCTCGAACGTTAAGTATCTTGTCTTTGTAGTGCATTCAATTGAATATAGGTTGAAAAGGATTTGCAAATCATTGTATTCTGTTTTTATTTACCATTTAAACAACGTGCCAACTTCACTGGTTTTGGGTTTTATAAATGCAAATATTGGCATATATGGTGCAGACCTGTAAACACAGTGTGAAATGTTTATAGGAGATAAATGACTTAGTGTGATTGAATCATGCTGTGTGACAAAGGGAGTGCCGCTTATCTTCATTAGTAGTGATTGTCAGAGTGCAGAGTTCACACAACTGCATGTTATACTCCTATTATTTATGTTAGGTATTTGCTTTAAAGCACAATAGAGGACAGAGCAGTAGTTTTCCCAAATGTGAGCATGGTGAGCCTTACCTCAGGGTAAATAATACAGTTGTGTCCTGTACTCCCTAAAAAAACAGATTTTCCAGAGGGTATTTTTAGAACATTTTACCTAAAAATTCATCCAGATTTGACTTTGATATATTTGATATATATACGCCTCCTAATGTCTTCAGGCCCCTCCTGGAAAAAAAAAAAAATACAGTTGAGTCATCCATTCATTTTCCATACCGGTTGTCCGCATCTGGGTCATGGGTAAGCTGGGGCCAATCCTAGTGGACTATGGGTGAGAGGCAGGCTACACCATGGACGAGTCACCAGCCAATCGCAGGGTACATTGAGACAAATAATCATTCACATCTATTGGAGTTTCAAATTAGCCCAATGTGCATATTTCTGGAATGTGGGAGGATGCCTGACAATGTGGGAAAAATGTCATGAAGAACAAGCACACTCCACGCAAATGGAGATTGGAATCCTCAATTTCTTGACTGTGCAGCCAACATGCTCAAGAAAGATAAATCAATTTATCAATAAAAAGATAAACAATGACAAAAAAAAGCATTTTTATTAGCTATGATGAACAGACATAACAAATCATTTTGAAAGTTTTGCCTGATAAAAAAATTAAGCAAATGTCTTTGCGTAACCTTTTGACTTGGTAAATGAGCAGAGAAATGCCTGGCAATAATTCATCCATCCATCCATTTTTTAAAAAAAAAATTTTTGACACCACCATAAGACCTTCTGGAGGAAAGTTCTGTGATCAGATGAAAAACAAAAATTGAGCTGTTTGGCCACAATACCCAGCAATATGTTTGGAGAAGAAAAGGCGAGGCCTTTAATCCCAGGAACACCAATCCTACCATCAAGCATGGTGGTGGTAGTATTATGCTCTGGGCCTGTTTTGCTGCCAATGGAACTGGTGCTTTAAATGGGACAATAAAAAAGGAGGATTACCTCCAAATTCTTCAGGACAACCTAAAATCATCAGCCCGGAGGTTGGGTCTTGGGCGCAGTTGGATGTGTTCCAACAGGACAATGACACCAAACACATGTCAAAAGTGGTAAAGGAATGGCTAAATCAGGCTAGAAATAAGGTTTCAGAATGGCCGTCCCAAAGTCCTGACTTAAACGTGTGGACAATGCTGAAGAAACAAGTCCATGTCAGAAAACCAACAAATTTAGCTGATCTACACCAATTTTGTCAAGAGGAGTGGTCAAAAATTCAACCAGAAGCTTGCCAGAAGCTTGTGGATGGCTACCAAAAGCGCCTTATTGCAGTGAAATTTGTTAGGTACTAATCGTAAATATGAAAACATTGGTATTTTTAAAGTACACTATATTGCCAAAAGTATTTGGCCACCCATCCAAATGATCAGAATCAGGTGTCCTAATCAATAAATGTAAATAAATAAATAAATCACTTGGCCCGGCCACAGGTGTATAAAATCAAGCACTTAGGCATGGACACTGTTTCTACAAACATTTGTGAAAGAATGGGCCGCTCTCAGGAGCTCAGTGATTTCCAGCGTGGAACTGTCATAGGATGCCACCTGTGCAACTAATCCAGTCGTGAAATTTCTGATGAACGAGTCCGGGTTTGGGGGTTGCCAGGAGAACGGTACATTTCGGACTGCATTGTGCCGAGTGTGAAATTTGGTGGAGGAGGAATTATGGTGTAGGGTTGCTTTTCAGAAGTTGGGCTTGGCCCCTTACTTCCAGTGAAAGGAACTTTGAATGCTCCAGGATACCAAAACATTTTGGATAATTCCATGCTCCCAACCTTGTGGGAACAGTTTGGAGCGGGCCCCTTCTTCTTCCAACATGACTGTGCACCAGTGCACACAGCAAGGTCCATAAAGACATGAATGACCGAGTCTGGTGTGGATGAACTTGACTGGCCTGCACAGAGTCCTGATCTGAACCCGATAGAACACCTTTGGGATAAATTTGAACGGCGACTGAGAGCCAGGCCTTCTCCACCAACATCAGTGTGTGACCTCACCAACGCGCTTTTGGAAGAATGGTGGAAAATGTCTGTAAACACACTCCGCAACCTTGTGGACAGCCTTACCAGAAGAATTGAAGCTGTAATAGCTGCAAAGCATCATATTGAACCCTGTGGGTTAGGATGGGATGGCACTTCAAGTTTATATGTGAGTCAAGGCACTGTTTTTATTAGTATGTGATAAGGCCTTTTATACTTTGTTTTGTTTGTTTTATGTACTGTATGTGATTGTATGTCCTTGAAAATGTTCATCAAAACCGCAGCAATTTTTGATACCGGTTTTGTATTAGATTTAATTCAATTGTGCAGGCATGTGTACCTAATTCTTCACTACGCCGGTTCACCGTGCGTGACTACTCGCTGACTGCTCGCTGTTTCGAAAAAGCTAAGTATCGTTCTATTTGTGTGCTTTTAAATTGTTCTGCAGCTTTCTTTATTACTTTCTCAACATATTTAGTAGTACTATTTAACTTGCAAATCACCCGATCTCTGTCTCTCCACCCCTCCCGCAGCTAGCTAGCAGCTAGCTGCTAAGCTAACGAAGCTAGCGCGGAGAAAGGCGTCGCCGGGCGCCGGTCAGAAGGAGTCTACTCCTGCACACCGTGACCAGGACTTCTCGGAAGACAGCAGGAACTTCACTCGGTGACAGAAAACACCGTGAGTATGGCTTCCTGCGCGTCTTGCACCTTACTCACGGAGAGGCTGGCTCTGCTAGAGGGCCGTGTCCGCCAGTTAGAGCAGAGTAATCTCGTAACTTTAGATGTTGCGGACACATCTGCTAGCGTTAGCTGTAGCGAGCTAACTAGCCCAGCCTGTAGCAGTCCTAAGCGGCCTACAAGCTACGGTGTACCGGTTGAGACGCATAATAGATTTAGCTCTTTAGCTAGTCCTACACCCCAGTCTACCGGGCACCACACCTTAGTCATAGGGGACTCCATCACCCGAAACATAAAGCTTAGCAAACCAGCCACAATTAAGTGCATCCCGGGGGCCCGAGCACCTGACATAGAGGCTAATCTTAGGGAGCTAACTCGCAACAGGCCTAGTAAACACGTACGACAGGCTAATCGCACCACTAGTTATGCGAATATAGTTGTACACGTTGGCTCCAATGACACTAGAATGAGACAGTCAGAGATTACAAAGAGAAACATAGCCAGGACTTGTGATCTCGCTAGAAAGATGTCCAGGCATCGAGTAATTGTCTCTGGCCCCCTGCCTGCGAGAGGCAATGATGAGAGATATAGCAGATTAGTCTCGCTTAACAAGTGGCTGGCCAGCTTCTGTAGACAACAGGGACTAACGTTTATTGATAATTGGCCCTCTTTCTGGGGCAAACCAGGCTTGCTGATGAGGGACGGCCTTCACCCTAACCAGGAAGGCGCCATCATCCTGTCTAAGAATATAGACTACTGTTTAAGTCACATTTGACTAACTACACTAGAGCAAGCCCGGTCACAGGCAATTACAGAGCCTGCTAGTCCGGGTGAGGAGTCAGTTAAGCTAGAACTAGCCAGCGCCAGGCTGGATAATTCCTGTACGCATAGCAATTTTCTTAGAATAACACACAACTCACATAATGTGTTTTCTGTTGTGAATGTGTCCGGGGTAGATATGCATTCTACTGAGGTGGCAAATCATGATGCGTTCAGTCGATCGCAGCATCAAGCAAACAATCTGAAAATTCCCGTCGTATCAATTCCTAGATATGGTCGAAACTATTTAAAGTGCACTACGTATAATAAACGCAACATTATTAATATTTCTACTACGGATAATTTAAACAAAAAATCGTCAAAACAGCCCAATACTTATAATATGGGCTTTTTAAACATAAGATCATTGTCTCCCAAAACGTTATTAGTTAATGAGGTCATTAGAGACAACAATCTTAACGTCATTGGTCTTAGCGAAACCTGGCTCAAACCAGACGAATTTTTTGCGCTAAATGAGGCATCTCCTCCTAACTATACGAATGCGCATATTGCCCGTCCCCTTAAAAGGGGTGGGGGGGTCGCACTAATATACAATGAAAACTTTAACCTTACCCCTAACCTAAATAATAAATACAAATCGTTTGAGGTGCTTACTATGAGGTCTGTCGCACCGCTGCCTCTCGATATGGCTGTTATCTACCGCCCCCCAGGGCCCTACTCGGACTTTATTAATGAATTCTCAGAGTTCGTTGCTGATCTAGTGACGCACGCAGACAATATAATCATAATGGGGGACTTTAATATCCATATGAATACCCCATCGGACCCTCAGTGCGTGGCGCTCCAGACTATAATTGATAGCTGTGGTCTTACACAAATAATAAATGAACCTACGCATCGCAACGGCAATACGATAGATCTAGTGCTGGTCAGGGGTGTCACCACCTCCAAAGTTATGGTACTCCCGTATACTAAAGTAATGTCCGATCATTACCTTATAAAATTCGAAGTTCTGACTCATTGTCAACAAACTAATAATAATAATAACTGCTATAGCAGCCGCAACATTAATGCCGCCACAACGATGACTCTTGCTGACCTACTGCCTTCGGTAATGGCACCATTCCCAAATTATGTCGGCTCTATTGATAACCTCACTAACAACTTTGACAATGCCCTGCGCAAAACCATTGATAGTATAGCACCGCTAAAACAAAAAAGGGCCCCTAAAAGGCGCACCCCATGGTTTACAGAGGAAACCAGAGCTCATAAATTATCATGTAGAAAGTTGGAACGCAAATGGCGCGCGACCAAGCTTGAGGTTTTCCATCAAGCATGGAGTGATAGTTTAATATCGTATAAACGCATGCTTACCTTAGCTAAAGCTAAATATTACTCAAATCTCATCCGCCTCAACAAAAACGACCCTAAATTTTTGTTTAGTACAGTAGCATCGCTAACCCAACAAGGGACTCCTCCCAATAGCTCCACCCACTCGGCAGATGACTTTATGAATTTCTTTAATAAGAAAATTGAACTCATTAGAAAGGAGATTAAAGACAACGCATCCCAGCTACAACTGGGTTCTATGAACACAGATACAACTGTATCTACGACGGATACTGCAATACAAAATAGTCTCTCTCTTTTTGATGAAATAACATTAGAGGAACTATTACAGCGTGTAAGTGGGATAAAACAAACAACATGTTTACTTGACCCACTTCCTGGGAAACTTATCAAGGAGCTTTTTGTATTATTAGGTCCATCAGTGCTAAATATTATAAACTTATCACTTTCCTCTGGCACTGTTCCCCTAGCATTCAAGAAAGCGGTTATTCATCCTCTGCTCAAAAGACCTAACCTTGATCCTGACCTCATGGTAAACTACCGACCGGTGTCCCACCTTCCCTTTATTTCGAAAATCCTCGAAAAAATTGTCGCACAGCAGCTAAATGAACACTTAGTGTCTAACAATCTCTGTGAACCTTTTCAATCCGGTTTCAGGGCAAATCACTCTACGGAGACAGCCCTCGCAAAAATGACTAATGATCTACTGCTAACGATGGATTCTGATGCGTCATCTATGTTGCTGCTTCTTGATCTTAGCGCTGCTTTCGATACCGTCGATCATAATATTTTATTAGAGCGTATCAAAACACGTATTGGTATGTCAGACTTAGCTTTGTCGTGGTTTAACTCTTATCTTACTGACAGGATGCAATGCGTCTCCCATAATAATGTGACCTCGGACTATGTTAAGGTAACGTGCGGAGTTCCTCAGGGTTCGGTTCTTGGCCCTGCACTCTTTAGTATTTACATGCTGCCGCTAGGCGACATCATACGCAAATACGGTGTTAGCTTTCATTGTTATGCTGATGACACCCAACTCTACATGCCCCTAAAGCTGACCAACACGCCGGATTGTAGTCAGCTGGAGGCGTGTCTTAATGAAATTAAACAATGGATGTCCGCTAACTTCTTGCAACTCAACGCCAAGAAAACGGAAATGCTGATTATCGGTCCTGCTAAACATCGACATTTATTTAATAATACCACCTTAACATTTGACAACCAAACAATTACACAAAGCGACTCAGTAAAGAATCTGGGTATTATCTTCGACCCAACTCTCTCGTTTGAATCACACATTAAGAGTGTTACTAAAACGGCCTTCTTTCATCTCCGTAATATCGCTAAAATTCGTTCTATTTTATCCACTAGCGACGCTGAGATCATTATTCATGCGTTCGTTACGTCTCGTCTCGACTACTGTAACGTATTATTTTCGGGTCTCCCTATGTCTAGCATTAAAAAATTACAGTTGGTACAAAATGCGGCTGCTAGACTTTTGACAAGAACAAGAAAGTTTGATCATATTACGCCTATACTGGCTCACCTGCACTGGCTTCCTGTGCACTTAAGAAGTGACTTTAAGGTTTTACTACTTACGTATAAAATACTACACGGTCTAGCTCCGTCCTATCTTGTCGATTGCATTGTACCATATGTCCCGGCAAGAAATCTGCGTTCAAAGAACTCCGGCTTATTAGTGATTCCCAGAGCCCAAAAAAAGTCTGCGGGCTATAGAGCGTTTTCTATTCGGGCTCCAGTACTATGGAATGCCCTCCCGGTAACAATTAGAGATGCTACCTCAGTAGAAGCATTTAAGTCCCATCTTAAAACTCATTTGTATACTCTAGCCTTTAAATAGCCCCCCTGTTAGACCAGTTGATCTGCCGTTTCTTTTCTTTTCTCCTCTGCTCCCCTTTTCCTTGAGGGGGGGGGGGCACAGGTCCGGTGGCCATGGATGAAGTGCTGGCTGTCCAGAGTCGGGACCCGGGGTGGACCGCTCGCCTGTGCATCGGCTGGGAACATCTCTGCGCTGCTGACCCGTCTCCGCTCGGGATGGTGTCCTGCTGGCCCCACTATGGACTGGACTCTTACTATTATGTTGGATCCACTATGGACTGGACTCTCACAATATTATGTCAGACCCACTCGACATCCATTGCTTTCGGTCTCCCCTAGAGGGGGGGGGTTACCCACATATGCGGTCCTCTCCAAGGTTTCTCATAGTCATTCACATCGACGTCCCACTGGGGTGAGTTTTTCCTTGCCCGTATGTGGGCTTTGTACCGAGGATGTCGTTGTGGCTTGTGCAGCCCTTTGAGACACTTGTGATTTAGGGCTATATAAATAAAGATTGATTGATTGATTGATTAATGTTAGGGCCAGTGAGACCATTAAGTTTAAGTGCACTTAAACTATTATTTCCTAAAAAATGGAATTCAGGCGTAGCAAAACGTCACTCTCTGTGTTTCATCATCGTCCCTTATCTACTCCAGGTGGGAGTAATTATTTAATTAGATACACCTGGAGTTAATGATTGCCACGGCCTGACGGTGAGAGTATAAAAGATAACACACGGTCCGGTGTCTCTTCACCTTCACTTGTGATACCATGTCCTTCTCTGGAAAATTTCAGCTGGAGTCTCAGGAGAACTTTGAGCCTTTTATGAAGGCCATTGGTAAGATGTTTGTGTGTCTGTGTCAAGTCACGGATGTGTAACTGTTTTCTGCTCCCAGGTGTCCCTGATGAGCTCATCCAGAAAGGCAAAGACCTCAAGAGCGTCTCTGAGATCGAGGAGAACGGCGGCGTCTTTAAAGTGACTGTCACTACAGGCTCCAATGTCCTTGTCAACTCTTTTACCATCGGACAGGAGGCCGAGTTGAATACCATCACTGGGGAGAAGGTCAAGGTAAGGCTTAGAAGAATTGCATGTGTTCAATTGTGCTAGAGATCAGCAGCACTGAGAACTAATTGTTTTTTTACTTTATGCAAACTAGTGGAATAAATGCAACCAAATGGGTTTGACAATTGACAATTTTACCTTTTTTAAAACACAAATTGGTTTATTTCAAAGATCAAGCTCTTACTGCGATAAATTGCAAGTTAGCAAATTTACTGCAAATGAACAAACTTTTTTTAATTTTAATTTTTTTGCTAAGAATTTGTGCCTAATCAACAAAATAACTTGCAACATTTTGACTAATTGACAGAGAAATTGATCCCTGATCCTTCGTAGAACGCTTCTGCACTAAAACATTGTCATTGAGTGCAGATTTTATATAGTGCTCAGTAGGGATGTCCGATAATGGCTTTTTGCCGATATCCGATATTCCGATATTGTCCAACTCTTTAATTACCGATACATACAGTCGTGGAATTAACACATTATTATGCCTAATTTGGACAACCAGGTATGGTGAAGATAAAGTTCTTTAAAAAAAATAAAAAATAAACAAATTTAAAACATTTTCTTGAATAAAGTAAAACAATATAAAAACAGTTACATAGAAACTAGTAATTAATGAAAATGAGTCAAATTAACTGTTAAAGGTTAGTACTATTAGTGGACCAGCAGCACGCACAATCATGTGTGCTTACGGACTGTATCCCTTGCAGACTGTATTGATATATATTGATATATAATGTAGGAACCAGAATATTAATAACAGAAACAACAATTTTGTGTGACTGAGGGAGGTTTTTTGGGTCGGTGCACTAATTGTAAGTGTATCTTGTGTTTTATGTTTATTTAATTTAAAAAAAAAAAAAACAATGCCGATATTACATTTTAAAGCATTTATCGAGATTAACATCTCTAAATGCAAGCTAGCAAATTTACTGAAAATGAATTTTTTTTTTTTTTTTTTTTCGCCAAGAATTTGTGCCTAATCAACAAAATAGTTTGCAACATTTTGACTGAGAAATTGATCCCTGATCCTTCGGAGAACGCTTCTTCGCTAAAACATTATCATTGAGTGCAGATTTTATGTAGTGTTGTAACGATACCAATATTTTGGTACCGGTACTAAAATTATTTTGATACTTTTCTAAATAAAGGGACCACAACAATTGTATTGGCTTTATTTTAACAAAAATCTTAGGCTACATTAAATGTGTCTTATTGCAGTTAAGTCCTTAAATAAAATAGTGAACATACAATACAACTTGTCTTTTATTAAACAAAGGCTCCTATTTAGTCTGACGTATGCAGTAACATATTGTCATTTTCCATTGTAGTATTTTTGTCAACATTAAGGACAAGCTGTAAAAATTAGTTTACTTGTTCATTTGCTGTTAATATCTGCTTACTTTCTCTTGTTCTGTCTCCAATTCTGTTAAAATGTAATGACTTATTCTTCTGTTTGATACTTTAAATTAGTTTTGGGAGGACCGGTACTTTTCTGAGGCGATAGTATCGAAAATTATTCATTAGTATCGCGGTACTATACTAATACCTGTGTACCTTACAACCCTAGTGCTCAGTAGACTTAGACTTCCTATTGTCATTCAAATTTGAACTTTACAGTACAAATAAGAACATTTCGTTGTAGTGCAGATCTAAACAAATTTACTGTACAGATTAATATATTGCACTTTTGCATATGCATCCACGCTTATTGATTTGTTATATTGTCTTTATATTCCAGCAAGTTCATTTGTTTTGGGGGGGAATTGAGGGGATTATTATGATGCGTTCAAGAGTCTTTTTGCCTGAGGGAAGAAACTGTTACAGAACCTGGAGGTTCTGTTGCGGAACCTCTTTCTAGAGTCCAGCAGTGAAAACAGTCCTTGGTGGTTTTAATATTTAAAGTTAATTTTGGTTTCCATGTGTTGCATTTCTGTATAAAGGCGGTGGTTCAGCGTGAAGGCAACAAGCTGAAAGTTTCCTTGAAGGGAATTGTCTCAGTCACGGAATTGGTGGATGCAAACACACTTGTCAATGTGAGTATAGTACATTTTAAGACTATTCCAAGAGGTTATTGCATCACATTTACTTTTACCATTCTCCTTTCAGACCATGACACTCGGTGACGTTGTGTACAAGAGGACGAACAAACGTATATAAGTCTGCACATGGCATAATAAAAGTGTAAAGGCAAACATTTGTTTGTTTTTTTGGGGGGGGGGGAGTAGGGTAAAATGAGTAAAGTTTTAGCATTGCAGCAGTTTGTCTTTTGTAGCTGGTGCTTCTGTTATAACTCGTTAGCACTTCTGTAGCTCGTTTCAATTAAGTGGTTAATTTTTTTCTTTTGTTTTGTATGTGTAATCATTGAATTGTTGCTAGCTTGCAAAACTCCAATAATGCACCAGACAATGGTGGCTTTCTGAGGATCAAAATTTGTCAAAGCTCCTGTACAGTCAAGGGCCTTAAACTACGGCCTGCTGCCAGCATCCACAACCTGGCTTGTAGGTTTTTATTTTTAGACTGTCCTGTCCAGCTGCTCAGTCATATTGTTTGTATACATGTTACATATTTTATCAAATGTGGTGAATATTTAATGGACCACAATGGAAACCAGCCTTTTGGCTTTTTGTGCCATCCATTTATTTGCCTTTTTAAAGCATTTCATGGATTAAATGTTTTAAGATGTCAAACTTCTAAATCACTCAATGTAGATTCGCTTTACAAAAGTGTGGGATACTTTTTGCCTTTAAATGTATTAAATGTTTGGATATATTTAGTATTTACTGGGGGGCAGAGGACAGAATTTGTGTGTGTATCAGTGACATGCAGTCACTAGAGGCAGAGCCTCACCTGCAATCATGGGGGGGAAAAAAATTGAATTGTTAAATGTATCCAGTGATTATACCATAGTTATTTTCCATTTAACTTCACCAGTTAGATTTTTTTTTTTTTTATTCAAAATCGCTGAATTTTCACATTTGCCGTTCAAATACTGAGAAGAGACGGTGCGGTGATCAGCAGCCAGTTGAGGCACGTCACTCAGTTGTGCCTCACCATGGATTGCGGACTCGGCTAACTGCTGGCCTGCTGTGCAGTGAGACCGTATTGCTATATGAATTATACATTTCCATAGTTTAGTTAGCTGAGGTATATAATGTACAGTGTATTTTGTCAACTGTATGTGTGTAACGTATTTCTTGTGCTGAGCAATCAAAACTGCTGTGAAGACGCACTGGCTGAGGCTTGCAGTAATCCCGCCTCCTGGTGGTAGAGAATGCACCCCCTGACGGGAGTGTTATATCAACTAAAGCCCACACTTAAACTTTCCACGTGCAAGACTGAATTTATTTAATAAGAAGCCAAAGTGCAAAAACAATGTTCGTGTTGGAGGAGCCGTGAACGACTGCAGGGACACATTAGGTACCCCTGCAGACTGCAGCACGGATTTCATATTTCATTCATTCACAACTCCAACACCAACATTGTTTTTGCACTTTTTGGCTTCTTATTGAGCTGCTGCATTTTTTGGTTGGGTTGTTTATTTCTTTTGAGTAACTTCTACATTTCTAAAAGGGGAGGAATGTAATAGAGTGATCTATGTTTGTCTGTTGCCATCTCCTGGTTAATGTTGGCTATAGCGTACTGTGGTAACTTTTTGGTTGGCCAACGATTTACGTGGTGTTGCGCACCTGACGTCAAGTGTGTTGAGTCTGTTCTTGAAGTCTACAGTAAAGAGACGTACTTCATCACCTGGCCTGGTTATTGCCTCCACCCCAGTATATTACATAAAGGTAAGACCATGTTTTTTTTTTAAATTAAATGTGCTTTTTTGTGTGCTACAGTTTGTATGTGTAAAGTTAAAGTTAAGTTAAAGTACCAATGATTGTCACACACACACTAGGTGTGGTAAAATTTGTCCTCTGCATTTGACCCATCCCTTGATCACCCCCTGGGATGTGAGGGGAGCAGTGGGCAGCAGCGGCGCCGCGCCCGGGAATAATTTTTGGTGATTTAACCCCCAATTTCAACCCTTGATGCTGAGTGCCAAGCAGGGAAGAATGCTGGTATGAGCTTTTAAACATAACCCTTTAACTACTGCCAATCAAATGGTGAATAAGATACTCTTTAGGGTTCATATGTTTGTAAATCTGACTCTGATGAAGTCAGTGCCTCACCAGTCATCAACCTCACTGCACGTCACTGGTGTATATAGCTTTTAACCCAAAGTGGCTGCTGGGTGAAAAGTTATGGAAATCCCTGCCACAGACTTTTAAATTCAATTAAAATGTCACTTCAATTAGTTTTTTGTTTTTTTTACCTTGATTGTAAAATCTAACTGCACAGGTTGAATGTAGGCAACTTCACTCTTGCTGCTTGTCTTGCATGATCCATTTATTTGCACAATAAAAACTGTACAAAAGGTAACATTGTAAAACAAACATGGAGACAAGAAATTTAGTAATGAGAAATATGTAATAAAAATTAAGTGCAGGTGAGAAAAGAAACCCAAAAATGCTTATGCAAGGTTCTCACCTAAAGCAGTAAATCCATCCATTTTCTACCGCTTGTCCCTTTTGGGGTTGCGGGAAGGAGCTGGAGCCTATTTCAACTGCATTCGGGCGGTAGGCGAGGTACACCCTGGACAAGTCACCACCTCATCGCAGGGCCAACACACATAGACAGACAACATTCACACTCACATTCACACACTAGGGCCAATTTAGTGTTGCCAATCAACCTATCCCCAGGTGCATGTCTTTGGAGGTGGGAGGAAGCCACAGTACCCGGAGGGAACCCACGCAGTCACGGGGAGAACATGCAAACTCCACACAGAAAGATCCCGGGATTTAATTTAGGACTTTCGTATTGTAAGGCACATGCACTAACCCCTGTACTACCGTGCTGCCCTAAAGCAGTAAATTAAACAAAATTAAACATATACTGTATAGGAAAAAAAATAAAAATCATGAATTGAAGGTTAAATGTCTTCAAGAGTTGTATTATTGACCAGGTACAGCAGGGCTAATCAACTTGCGGCCCGGGGACCAAATATGGCGCTTTGTTGCTGGTGAGATTAACTTCAACATGTGGCTGTGTGTGTTGTAGGTGTAGCTTTATGGAAAAATTGTTGCAAAGTTTGCAAATGCGTATCAATCTGTGCGTCTGTATTCCGATTCACATCGCATTTTTGTATCTCAATCTGTGTGTAATCTGTTTCGTGTGTCTGTTTTAATTTGTCAGTATTCCAATTTGAGTTTGTTAAAAAAAAAAAAAAAATCTATGTATTTCAATCGGGATTTGTGCATACAAACATGTCTGTATTGACATTTGTGCAAAACCGGAACCATGATTTGTTTCTGAGGATCAAAATTTGGCTTAGTGACGTTTCCAATGGGCTGAGGAAAATCAATCGTAGACTATGGATGACTGGATGAAAGTCATATTTAGTGAATAATCGCACATTTTACATTGGGTAAGGTGATGTTTTCCTTAGCCCCATGTAACCTTGTTTTTTTCCTGTTTAGATGTTCAAAACTTTTTAACTTTTCTGTATTTTAATCCTATTTTCTTTAGGCTACACAGTTCAGCTGCAGATGATGACTCCAGTTTCCGCCCGTTTGTTTTGTTTTCTGTTGCATTTTCTGTTTAAGACATTGATGTTTTCCATCCATTTTCTACCAGCATGCTTACCTTTTTACAACCTTCTCATCTTGTTTGTACTCACTCCAGATTTTAGACACAGCTGACTGTGAATCATCAATATATTTTTGCAACATAGGGTGTGATGTGTATTTCTGGTCTTGTCATCCTCATCATGACAGAAGGGCAACACGGCAGTGCGGTTGGATCAAAAGAGACGTCAGAGACGCTGTACTGAACCAAAAGTTGCTTCATTACAAGCGAGCGTCATTAGGACTGCAGCTCCTGGAGGAGGTCAGGTAATAAATGAAGCACTCCTAACTAGAGATGTCTGATAATGGCTTTTTTGCCGATATCCGATATTCTGATATTGTCCAACTCTTAATTACCGATTCCGATACCAACCGATACCGATATATACAGTCGTGGAATTAACACATTATTATGCCTAATTTTGTTGAGATGCCCCTCTGGATGCATTAAACAATGTACCAAGGTTTTCCAAAATAAATCAACTCAAGTTATGGAAAAAAATGCCAACATGGCACTGCCATATTTATTATTGAAGTCACAAAGTGCATTCTTTTTTTTAACATGCCTCAAAACAGCAGCTTGGAATTTGGGACATGCTCTCCCTGAGAGAGCATGAGGAGGTTGAGGTGGGCGGGGTTAGGGGGGTAGTGGGTAGCGGAGGGTGTATATTGTAGCGTCCCGGAAGAGTTAGTGTTGCAAGGGGTTCTGGGTATTTGTGCTGTTGTGTTTATGTTGTGTTACGGTGCGGATGTTCTCCCGAAATGTGTTTGTCATTCTTGTTTGGTGTGGGTTCACAGCGTGGCGCATATCTGTAACAGTGTTAAAGTTGTTTTTACGGCCACCCTCAGTGTGACCTGTATGGCTGTTGACCAAGTATGCTTTGCATTCATTTGTGTGTGTGAAAAGCCGTAGATATCATGTGACTGGGCCTGCACGCAAAGGCAGTGCCTTTAAGGTTTATTGCCGCTCTGTACTTCTCCATTCGTCCATGTACACAGCGGCATTTTAAAAAGTCATCAATTTTACTTTTTGAAACTGAACCGACAATTTCCGATATTACATTTTAAAGCATTTATCGGCCGATAATATCGGCAGTCCAATATTATCAGACATCTCTACTCCTAACTTGGAGAAGCCAAACCATCAGTTTTATATTCCCACCTCCTGTCTCTGGGTGTGTGCCAAGTCAGGACAGCACACCCTGACCATAAAGGGGATGTTTGTGTGTAAATGTCTGGAAAGACAACAGATGCAGGTCGTATCTTAGATGCTGTCAGTAAGCTAAACATGTAGTCTCTTCTCACGGATAGGGCCATCACCTTTGCATACCAAGGTCTAATTTTATTGCCTTTTCTTCCGCGAGAACTAATCCAATCCACACACAAATTTCAGTACTAAAGGGCCCTCTGTTCTGTGTGAAATAACCTGGCCTTGTGGTTAGAGTGTCCGCCCTGAGATCGGTAGGTTGTGAGTCCAAACCCCGGCCGAGTCATACCAAAGACAATAAAAAAAATGGGACCAATTGCCTCCCTGTTTGGCGGTAAGCATCAAGGCTTGGAATTGGGGGTTAAATCACCGAAATGATTCCCGGGCACAGCCACCGCTGCTGCTCACTATTCCCCTCACCTCTTAGGGGTTGAACAAGGGGATGTGTCAAATTCAGAGGATAATTTCACCACACCTAGTGTGTGTGCGTGTGTGTGTGTGTGTGTGTGTGTGTGTGTGTGTGTGTGTGTGTGTGTGTGTGTGTGTGTGTGTGTGTGTGTGTGACAATTATTGGTACTTTAACTTTAACTTTAAATACTATTTAAACTGGTGGTTTGAATTCTCCAAGGTGAATATAAACATTCACCAGTGACGTGCGGTGAGGTTAATGGCTGGTGAGGCACTGACTTCATCACAGTCAGATTTACAAACATATGAACCCTAAAGAGTATCTTATTCACCATTTTATTGGCAGCAGTTAACGGGTTATGTTTAAAAGTTCATACCAGCATTTTTCCCTGCTTGGCACTCAGCATCAAGGGTTGGAATTGGGGGTTAAATCACCAAAAATTATTCCCGGGCGCGGTGCCGCTGCTACCCACTCCTCCCCTCACCTCCCAGGGGGTGATCAAGGGATGGGTCAAATGCACAGGACAAATTTGACCACACCTAGTGTGTGTGACAATCATTGGTACACATACAAACTGTAGCACACAAAAAAGCACATTTAATAAAAAAAAACGTTATTATGGTATTACCTTTACTTATAAATGAAGTCCATGCGCAGCTCCTTTTGAACAAAAGCATCGAATAACTTGTTTATAGAAGTCTTCCTTATCTTTCTTCAGTTTTAAAAGTCTCTCTGTCTCGATGGAGATCTTCCTTTAAGTATTACCTCCTGCTTCGATTGAAAGTCCAGTTTAGAAAACTGTTTTATTTTAGATATGTAATCCTCCATGTTAATAGTCCAGGCAATAGGGAAAAAAATAAACGATCGCTGCTAACTGTTGCTGCTTGTTGTCACTTATTCTGCAGCCGTGCAGTCGCAGAAATGCTCCCTGGGATCACTACCGCCCTCAACCACCAGGAGGCGGGATTATTGCGAGCCTCACACAGTGCGTCTTCGCAGCAGTTTTATGATTGCTCAGCACAAGAAATACGTTACACACATACAGTTGTTGACAAAATACACTGTAAATTATATACCTCAGCTAACTAAACTATGGAAATGTATAATATAATTCATATAGCAATACAGTCTCACTGCACAGCAGGCCAGCAGTTAGCCGAGTTATTGCGCAATCCATGTTGAGGCACAACTCAGTGACGTGCCTCAACTGGCTGGTGACTCACCGCAAGTCTCTTCTCAGTATTTGAACGGCAAATGTGAAAATTCAGCGATTTTGAATAAAAAATAATCTAAAACTGGTGAAGTTAAATGGAAAATATCTTTATAGTATAATCACTGGATACATATAACAATTTAATTATTTTTTTTCTTTTTACATTTTTTTTCTTTCCATGATGGCACGTGAGACCCCGCCTCACCTGACTGCACGTCACTGGTTCAATCCCTGTTTATAATGAAATATTGAACACAGAATAGCCCACTGAAGGTTACGTAATCTAATTGTAATTTTGTTTTGATGTATTATTGAACAGTTTATTTATTTGATCATGTAATCTTAATCTATAACATGCACAAATACATAAATAAAAAATACATAAATTCCAGTTTACGTCAAATATTACAAAAAAGGTAAAAAATCACCAAACTAGTAGGATTTTTCCGGGTTTGCAACCATCTTGATGACTTGTTTTTATTGGTAGTTTAAGGTTGGTGATGTTTATGTCCAAGTTCATTGGTATGTCATTCAAAATATACCGTATTTTCCGCACTATAAGGCGCACCGGATTATTAGCCGCACCTTCTATGAATTACATATTTCATAATTTTGTCCACCAATAAGCCGCCCCGGACTATAAGCCGCGCCTACGCTGCGCTAAAGTGAATGTCAAAAAAACGCTGCGCTAAAGTAAATGTCAAAAAAACAGTCAGATAGTTCAGTCAAACTTTAATAATATATTGAAAACCAGCGTTCTAACAACTCTGTCCCAAAATGTACGCAAATGTGCAATCACAAACATAGTAAAATTCAAAATGGTGTAGAGCAAAAGCAACATAATGTTGCTCGAACGTTAATGTCACAACACACAAAATAAACATAGCGCTCACCTTCTGAAGTTATTCTTCATTCGTAAATCCTTCGAATTCTTCGTCTTCGGTGTCCGAATTGAAAAGTTGCGCAAGCGTGGGATCCAAAAATGGCCGGCTCCGTCTCGTCGAAGTCATCGGATTCAGTGTCGCTGTTGTTGTGCAGCAGTTCTGTGAATCCTGCCTTCCGGAAAGCTCGGACCACAGTTGTGACCGAAATATCTGCCCAGGCATTTACGATCCACTGGCAAATGTTGGCGTATGTCGTCCGGCGCTGTCTGCCCGTCTTAGTGAAGGTGTGTTCGCCTTCGGAGCTGTGTGAAAAAAGCCACCCGGCCTCTTCGCGTAAACTTCCCTTAACCACTCGCTCATCTTTTCTTCATCCATCCAACCCTTCGAGTTAGCTTTTATGATGACGCCGGCTGGAAAGGTCTCTTTTGGCAAGGTCTTCCTTTTGAATATCACCATGGGTGGAAGTTAGCATGGCAAGCTAGAACCACAGTGAAGGATGACTTCTCATTCCCTATGGTGCGAATATTCACCGTACGTGCTCCCGTTCCACAGTGCGGTTCACAGGAATATCAGTTGCTGTGAAATACGGTAGTAATCCGTGTGCGGATGGAGAGATTGCGTCTTTTTATGAACCGGATCCTTGTCGCTTTGTAGGAGCCATTTTGTGGTCTTTACAGATGTAAACAGGAAATGAAACGTACGGTGATATCCGCGCGTTTTTTCTTCTTCTTCCGGGGGCGGGTAGAAGAAGAAGCGCTTCCTGTTCTATGGGGGCGGGTGCTTTCCTTGGCGGTTGCTTGCGTAGAAGAAGAAGCGCTTCCTGTTCTACCGGGAAAAAAGATGGCGGCTGTTTACCGAAGTTGCGAGATCGAAACTTTATGAAAATGAATCGTAATAAAGCGCACCGGGTTATAAGGCGCACTGTCAGCTTTTGAGAAAAATTGTGGTTTTTAGGTGCGCCTTATAGTGCGGAAAATACGGTAGGTCTTTTTTTTACTCCAAAAGGGGAAAACTTGCGGTTGTAAGTCCTGAAAGAAACAACTTTGTGATGTAAATTACCTAGATATTAGTTTTTATAAGGCCACTATGCAAAGTCTGTGGGTGGAGGGTGAGGGCTCCTAAACTACCCAGCCCTAAAGGCCTCGCTTAGCGGCCCTATTTATACAGTAGACCAGTTAAGTCACCTAAGGCTGAAGTCTTAACAAGATGCCTTGAAGATGTATAGAACAACAGGTCCAAAATAATCACTTAACTTGCAAAAAACTGTGCTTTTCAGATCAAAATCACTTTGCAAAATGGTAAATGCAGGATATTACTGAATAAACCTAGACCAACAATTTTATGTTTTAAAAAGCACAAAAGTAGCTAAAACTGATCCCAATTGTTTTAAACCAATGAAAAATGTCATATACCCATCCAGGCAGCTAAGATGTTCATACTATACATGCCATGATTTTTGAAAATCCTATTGTCTAACAACTTAGGCTCACGCATTGGATGTTGATATTTTCAGGAAAAATCTACAAAAAAAAAAAAAAAATCTCCGACACTTCACTTCCTGCTTATGGCTTTCCACGGTGGTCCCGCACTGCGCAGAGGACTCTGGGAGAGGTAGTTTATTTTCAGACTCGGCCAACACTGAAGCAACAGAAAAAAAGCTACAATCACCAAGTTTTTGTTTAGCATTATTGTGAAGACTTTGAAACCGCGGTATCTACAATCTAGTCACTCATTGGCTAAGCCTCAGGAAGCGTTACTATGTTGGATTAAAAGAGTGGAAAGGTGACTAAAGGGTGTTATTTCATGTCTAGAGGACTCTATTTAGAACAGTGTTTTTCAACCTTTTTTGAGCCAAGGCACATTTTTTGCGGCTAAAAAATGCAGATGCACACCACCAGCAGAAATCATTAAAAAACAAAACCCAGTTGACAGTAAAAAGTCGTTGTCGCAATTGTTGGATATGACTTTAAACCATAACCAAGCATGCATGACTATAGCTCTTGTCTCAAAGTAGGTGTACTGTCACCACCTGTCACATCACACCCTGACTTATTTGGACGTTTTTGCTGTTTTACTGTGCGTAGTGTTTTAGTTCTTGTCTTGCGCTCCTATTTTGGTGACATTTTCTCTTTTTTTGGTATTTTCCTGTAGGAGTTTCATGTCTTCCTTTGAGCGATATTTCCCGGATCTACTTTGTTTTAGCAATCAAGAATATTTCAGTTGTTTTTATCCTTCTTTGTGGGGACATTGTTGATGATTGTCTTTGCTCCACAGTAAGTCTTTGCTGTCGTCCAGCATTCTGTTTTTGTTTACTTTGTAGCCATCAGTTTTCTGCATAGCCTTCCCTAAGCTTCATGCCTTTTCTTAGGGGCACTCACCTTTTGTTTATTTCTGGTTTGAACATTAGACACCTTTTTACCTGCACACTGCCTCCCGCTGTTTCCGACATCTACAAAGCAATTAGCTACGGCTGCCACCTACTGATATGGAAGTGTATTACATGGTTACTCTGCCGAGCTCTAAACAGCACCGACACTCAACAACAACACATCATTTGCAAACTATAATTACTGGTTTGCAAAACATATTTTTAACCCAAATAGGTGAAATTAGATAATCTCCCACGGCACACTAGACTGTATCTCACGCCGCGGCACAGTGGTTGAAAAACACTGATTTAGAAGGTGGAAAGCCGTTTTTAATTTATGTTTTGTTATAAAATGTTTGATTTATAATGATTCCTACTTATCACTACCATGTCCGCAACTAATTAACAGCATTAAACAAGGGACAACTGTGCTCCCATTTAATATTTGGTTTCGAGGTCTCGTTATGCTTCATTGTTTTTTTATTGTTTTAATGAGGTGCTCACTGAATTGTGATTTATCAGCCCTAAATTGTAGATCCTATACGTTTACCTAATTTTTCAAGGAGTTGTTCAACCGCACCAATAGTGGCATGAACACGTGTCATTTGGAACAGAGAGAACATGAGTTTGTCAGGGCATATTTTAATGTGACACATTAGACAAGTGGAACAGACAAGTGGGGAAAAAAACTAATGACTAAATTCTCCATTGGTGTATTTTTTTTTTTGGTTACTTTTTCCGATGGAAGAGATTCTTGATTCCCTCCTCTACTGACTTGGGTTCGTGCATCATGGTCATGGGCCTGTTCTTCAGGGCGGCTTCTCTCATGCTGTGGTAAACATACTCATTCTGCTTGAACATCCTGAGCTCCATCTCGGTCTGCGTGCGCATAGACTATAAACAACGAAAAAAAAGAGTAAAGAGAAGTGTTTGAATACTGTTTATTTTATTCTGTGGTTTGCAATATTGTACAAACCCCAAAACCAGTGAAGTTGGCAAGTTGTGTAAATGGTAAATAAAAACATAATACAATGATTTGCAAATCCTTTTCAACCTATATTCAATTGAATATACTGCAAAGACAAGATACTTAACGTTCAAACTGGAAAACTTTTGTTATTTTTGGCAAATATTAGCTTGTTTGGAATTTGATGCCTGCAACATGTTTCAAAAGAAGCTGGCACACGTGGCAAAAAAGACAGACAGTTGAGGAATGCTCATCAAACACTTATTTGGAACATCCCACAGGTGAACAGGCTAATTGGGAACAGGTGGGTGCCATGATTGGGTATAAAAGCAGCTTCCATGAAATGCTCAGTCATTCATAAACAAGGATGGGGCGAGGGTCACCACTTTGTGAACAAATGCATGAGAAAATTATCGTACAGTTTAAGAACGACATTTCTCAACGAGCTATTGCGAGGCATTTAGGGATTTCACCATCTACGGTCCGTAATATCATCAAAAGGTTCAGACAATCTGGAGAAATCACTGCACGTAAGTGATGATATTACGGACCTTCGATCCCTCAGGAGGTACTGCATCATAAAGTGACATCAATGTGTAAAGGATATCTCCACATATCAGAAAATCACTGTCAGTAACTACAGTTTGTCGCTACATCTGTAAGTGCAAGTTAAAACTCTACTATGCAAAGCCAAAGTCATTTATCAACAACACCCAGAAACGCCGGCGGCTTCGCTTGGCCCGAGCTCATCTAAGATGGACTGATGCAAAGTGTAAAAGTGTTTTGTGGTCTGACGAGTTCACATTTCAAATTGTTTTTGGAAACTGTGGACGTCGTGTCCTCCGGAACAAAGAGGAAAAGAACCATCCGGATTGTTATAGGCGCAAAGTTGAAAAGCCAGCATCTGTGATGGTATGGGGGTGTATTAGTGCCCAAGGCATGGGTAACTTACACGTCTGTGAAGGCACCATTAATGCTGAAAGGTACATACAGGTTTTGGAGCAACATATGTTGCCATCCAAGCAACGTTATCATGGACGCCCCGGCTTATTTCAGCAAGACAATGCCAAGCCAAGTGTTACAACAGCGTGGCTTCGTAGTAAAAGAGTGCAAGTAATAGACTGGCCTACCTGTAGTCCAGACCTGTCTCTCATTGAAAATGTGTGGCGCATTATAAAGCGTCAAATACCACAACAGAGACCCCGGACTGTTGAACAACTTAAGCTGTACATCAAGCAAGAATGGGAAATAATTCCACCTGGAAATCTTAAAAATTTACTGAGTGTTGTTAAAAGGAAAAGCCATGTAACACAGTGGTTAAAAATGCTCCTGTGCCAACTTTTTTGCAACGTGTTGCTGCCATTAAATTCCAAGATAATGATTATTTGCAAATAAAAAATATGTTTCTCAGTTTGTACATTTAATATCTTGTCTTTGCAGTCTATTCAATTGAATATAAGTTGAAAAGGATTTGCAAATCATTGTATTCGGTTTTTATTTACGATTTACACAACGTGCAAACTTCACTGGTTTTGGGTTTTGTAGTTCAGACGTGTGTGTGTTGTATGGGGGGAACCTTGAAAAACACAGTGGCAACACAGATTATGCTGCACTTGTTGCTGGGCAGAATTCCTTGAGCTCAGTCACAACTTCTAATGATGCATTGAAGACAGTTTGTCAGTTACAATGTACTGTATATTCTCATGCAAAGTGGTTATGACCTGATCTAAAATAATATATTTAAACATATTTAGACCACATTTCCTGCTCTCTGGGTTTAATCATCAGATATAGGACTTAAAATAATCCAATCAGCTGGCGGCAACATCACAAGATTTTTCAGATATTATGTGTGTGCATTTGTTTTACCTCCAAGTCCTTGGTGATGGGATGCATGGGACCGTGTGTGACCATGAGAATAGCGTAGGCCTTGCAGATCATCCCGTGACCAACCTCGATCAGGCCGGCTTGCCAGTGTGTGACTCCTGCTCGCATGGCGGACATCCCGAGAGTGGGGTTGTTCGGGTGGTACAGCTTTCTGTCAAACCATTGGATGATTGTATTTATCCACCAAAATGACATTCATGAGCTTTTTCATTCTTGCAAGAAAAATGAGACTTGGTTCAAGGATTCAGTTGGTACGCATCATATTATGTTACTATTGTAAATGTCCCATTTGGTACCACTACTTTGTCACCGATTTGGAGTGGTGGGTCGAAAGATACAGAAGCATCGATGCCTCATGGGCCACGAGTGATACTGTGTGCCTCGATGCCTCGATGTGTGTGTCAGTTGAAGAAAAAAACACATTAGATACAGTATAGCTGCTGTGTCAAGTGACTGAAGCACCAACATGTGATTATCAGGAAACACAAGTCATACCAAAGACTATAAAAATGGGACCCACTACCTCCCTGTTTGGCACTCAGCATCCAGGGTTGGAATTGGGGGTTAAATCACCAAAAAATTATTCCCGAGCGCGGTCACCGCTGCTGCTCACTGCTCCCCTCACCTCCCAGGGGGTGGGGAAAAGGGCATGGGTCAAATGTAGAGGTCAATTTCACCACACCTAGTGTGTGTGTGTGACAATCATTGGTACTTTAACTTTAACTTGAGCACTTGACTGACACAGCTCGTACTAAATGAAGTCAGAGGAGTGGCGTGTTTGACATCAGTTTACGTCTTCATTGATCTAAATAGAACTAAGATAAAGAAAAAAGTGTGGGATCATCTTGAGCTTATAGCGCCAAATAATATGTAATTATTTATTGGGCTCATTGACCAGAGTTGCGCATGTCATATTTCCTTCTCCACAGCAATAATTTAAAAAACAACAAAATATATATACCATATTTTTCGGACTATAGTTTGGCCGGGGGTGCGACTCATATTCAGGAACGACTTATGTGTGAAATTATTAACACATTACCGTAAAATATCAAATAATATTATTTAGCTCATTCACGCAAGAGACTAGACGTATAAGATTTCATGGGATTTAGCGATTAGGAGTGACAGATTGTTTGGTAAACGTATAGCATGTTCTATATGTTATAGTTATTTGAATGACTCTTACCATAATATGTCACGTTAACATACCAGGCACGTTCTCAGTTGGTTATTTATGCCTCATATAACGTACATTTATTCAGCCTGTTGTTCACTATTCTTTATTTATTTTAAATTGCCTTTCAAATGTCTATTCTTGGTGTTGGGTTTTATCAAATAAATTTCCCCAAAAAATGCGACTTATACTCCAGTGCGACTTATACATGTGTTTTCCTTCTTTATTATGCATTTTCGGCCGGTGCGACTTATACTCCGGAGCGACTTATACTCTGAAAAATATGGTCTATATGTATTTGCCTAATTTTTTTTATATTTTTATTTCAGGAAATAATTCAGTAACTTTTTGTAATATATTAAAACTTTATATATTTACACAAGAATGACTATCATATTCTTTTTGGTCTTTTTTTTTGTGGCATCTTATGTGATTGCATGCAAATCTGTACCTTTTGTACTTTTATGGCTTTCCATGGCATAACTTTTGCACGTAATTAATGTGGAACCGTTGTTTCATTTTTCCATCAAATTCTTCAGGACAACCTAAAATCATCAGCCCGGAGGTTGGGTCTTGGGCGCAGTTGGGTGTTCCAACAGGACAATGACCCCAAACACACGTCAAAAGTGGTAAAGGAATGGCTAAATCAGGCTAGAATGAAGGTTTTAGAATTAAAGTTAAAGTTAAAGTACCAATGATTGTCACACACACACTAGGTGTGGTGAAATTTGTCCTCTGCATTTGACCCATCCCTTTTGATCACCCCCTGGGAGGTGAGGGGAGCAGTGGGCAGCAGCTGTGCCGCGCCCGGGAATAATTTTTGCTGATTTAACCCCCAATTCCAACCCTTGATGCTGAGTGCCAAGCAGGGAGGTAATAGGTCCCATTTTTACAGTCTTTGGTATGACTCGGCCGGGGTTTGAACTCACAACCTACCGATTTCAGGGCGGACACTCTAACCACTAGGCCACTGAGTAGAATGGCCTTCCCAAAGTCCTGACTTAAACCTGTGGACAATGCTGAAGAAACAAGTCCATGTCAGAAAACCAACAAATTTAGCTGAACTGCACCCATTTTGTCAAAATGAGTGTTCAAAAATTCAACCAGAAGCTTGTGGATGGCTACCAAAAGCGCCTTATTGCAGTGAAACTAGCCAAGGGACATGTAACCAAATATTAACATTGCTGTATGTATACTTTTGACCCAGCAGATTTGGTCACATTTTCAGTAGACCCATAATAAATTCATAAAAGAAGCAAACTTCATGAATGTTTTTTGTGACCAACAAGTATGTGCTCCAATCACTCTATCACAAAAAAATAAGAGTTGTAGAAATTATTGGAAACTCAAGACAGCCATGACATTATGTTCTTTACAAGTGTATGTAAACTTTTGATCGCAACTGTATATACAGTGTGTGCATTCCCTTTTGCCTTAATGTTCTACATGTCAAAGCGGATTTTAATTTTAGACCCCAGGAAAGAATAGCTACTATTATTGCTGCAACTAATGTGGAAAAAATAATACATTTTATTTGCAGATCAAATGTAGAAAATCCTCACAAAGAAAAATGGGGTAAAACCAAATGTCAAATGTTTGTGTCGTTTGGCATTTTCGGGTCTAAATTGGTGAACTAAGTCGTCGGAATACGTCTTCGTCCTTCTACTTTCCATGATTTAGGATCTACGATAAACTTTGATGAGCAAGGAAACGAGGAAGCAGCTGATCAGTCGATCATGTCAACATTGACACACAAGCTTGTGATCACGGCGTCGCTACAAATAGTTGGTCTTCGTTAGCGCTTATAATAACAATATCACTAATACTTGATTAATATTCAAGTCACGAAATGTAAATGGAGTATTGTTGGCGCTTTTTGGAAGGTTTTTTTATTGGATTTCATGGGCGGAACAGAGGACTTTTATTTACGAGTTAGAATGCATTAAAAAAAATACATCAGTCGTCATGTCTTTCATAATGATTGTGAAGGATAGGCAACATTTTTTTATTTTTAAAGGGTACCGTATTTTTCGGAGTATAAGTCGCTCCGGAGTATAAGTCGCACCGGCCGAAAACGCATAATAAAGAAGGAAAAAAACATATATAAGTCGCACTGGAGTATAAGTCGCATTTTTTGGGGAAATTTATTTGATAAAAGCCGACACCAAGAACAGACATTTGAAAGGCAATTTAAAATAAATAAAGAATAGTGAACAACAGGCTGAATAAGTGTACGTTATATGACGCATAAATAACCAACTGGTATGTTAACGTAACATATTATGGTAAGAGTCATTCAAATAACTATAACATATAGAACATGCTATACGTTTACCAAACAATCCGTCACTCCTAATCGCTAAATCCCATGAAATCTTATACGTCTAGTCTCTTACGTGAATGAGCTTAATAATATTATTTGATATTTTACGGTGATGTGTTAATAACTTCACACATAAGTCGCTCCTGAGTATAAGTCGCACCCCCGGCCAAACTATGAAAAAAACTGCGACTTATAATCCGAAAAATACGGTAGTTCCCCTTTAAAGATTTCCTTTTTTTTTCAAACCATCTCTTTATTTTTTTATTTCTTCTGTTACTATGTGTATTAGCCTCTGTGTGTTCTCTCCTGAACAAAACACAGTTGTGTCATCTACAAATAAAACTAAATATAAGGCTTTTGTAAATGTACAAATGTCATTCATATAGAGATTGAACAATTTTGGTCCGAGTATTGGTCCCTGGGATATGCCACGAGATATATTTAGAGTTGTGGAAGTGTGTTCGCCTAGCTTCACGTATTGCTTACAGTTGGTAAGGTAGCTTCATCGACACAGAACAGTGGGACTAATGTGATCTGACAATTTCCAATCATAGGAGCTAGTACCAGAGCAGTAATAGAGATGAGACGTTGTTTGTGTGTGTACTGTGGAAACGCAAGCAAGTACCATGATAAACTGAACTGTACCGCTAAAGTGAAAACTTAAAAGATTCCGTTCTTCTTACAAGTAGCCCTCCACCATTTTGCGTGCGTAGTCTGCAGCATCTTCAAAGTACTGCAGGTAGGCCTGCACCTCACTCATGGTGCTCCACATCCTCAGCAGGTAGATGTGGGTGTCAGCAAGAATAGGCTCTGTCTTCTCTATGCACTCTTTGCAGATTTTCACCACCTGAGGGAATTCAGGACGAAGAGCATTAAAGGTAAAGGGAACGTGAAATGGCGAAGAAAGGAACTCATATAATCATTTACCTCGTGGTAGTCGCCTTTTAATCGGGCCTCTTCCATCTTGTCCAACATCTGGAAGCAGTAATCTGTTGCCTCTTTCACTTGTTCCTCAGAAAGCTGAAAGAAGCCAGAAAGGGGATGCTTAATTACAACATACTGATCATCACATTTTAGCATACTGTACAGTCGTGCATATACCCTTATTTAGAAAATCATCTCTCTCTCCGCAATTCAAAGGGGTGTTGAGCAGGCCCATAAACACAAGATTTGTCCTGATGGCACACTACAATATACAGTTGTCCCTCGCCACATCACATATAGATAGATAGAATGGATGGATGGATATATATATATACACACATACAAAGGCCAAAAGTATATATATACTTGTGTGTGTGTATATATATATATATATATATATATATATATATATATATACACACACACACACACACACACACACACACACACACAGTACAGGTCAAAAGTTTGGACACACCTTCTCATTCAATGTGTTATATTTATTTTCATGACTATTTACATTGTAGATTGTCACTGAAGGCATCAAAACTATATATATATATATATATATATATATATATATACATACATACATACATACACATACATACACACACACACACACACACACACACACACACACACACACAGTACAGGCCAAAAGTTTGGACACACCTTCTCATTCAATGTGTTGCTATTTACATTGTAGATTGTCACTGAAGGCATCAAAACTATGAATGAACACATGTGGAGTTTTGTACTTAACAAAAAAAAGGTGAAATAACTGAAAACATGTTTTATATTCGAGTTTCTTCAAAACAGCCACCCTTTGCTCTGATTACTTTTTCGCACACTCTTGGCATTCACTCAATGAGCTTCAAGAGGTAGTCACCTTAAATGGTTTTCACTTCACAGGTGTTTGAAGCTCATCGAGAGAATGCCAAGAGTGTGCAAAGCATTAATCAGAAGGGTGGCTATTTAAAAAAAAATAGAATATAAAACACGTTTTCAGTTATTTCACCTTTTTTTGTTAAGTACATAACTCCACGTGTTCATTCATAGTTTTGATGACTTGGTAGATTTTGCGCTGTGTGCAGGCGCCAAGTCCTGTTGGAACTCGAAATCTCCATCTCCATAGAGCAGGTCAGCAGCAGGAAGCATGAAGTGCTCTAAAACTTGCTGGTAGACGGCTGCGTTGACCCTGGATCTCAGGAAACAGAGTGGACCGACACCAGCAGATGACATGGCACCCCAAACCATCACCCAACCATGCAAATTTTGCATTTCCTTTGGAAATTGAGGTCCCAGAGTCTGGAGGAAGACAGGAGAGGCACAGGATCCACGTTGCCTGAAGTCTAGTGTAAAGTTTCCACCATCAGTGATGGTTTGGGGTACCATGTCATCTGCTGGTGTCGGTCCACTCTGTTTCCTGAGATCCAGGGTCAACGCAGCCGTCTACCAGCAAGTTTTAGAGCACTTCATGCTTCCTGCTGCTGACCTGCTCTATGGAGATGGAGATTTCAAGTTCCAACAGGACTTGGCGCCTGCACACAGCGCAAAATCTACCCGTGCCTGGTTTACGGACCATGGTATTTCTGTTCTAAATTGGCCCGCCAACTCCCCTGACCTTAGCCCCATAGAAAATCTGTGGGGTATTGTGAAAAGGAAGATGCAGAATGCCAGACCCAAAAACGCAGAAGAGTTGAAGGCCACTATCAGAGCAACCTGGGCTCTCATAACACCTGAGCAGTGCCAGAAACTCATCGACTCCATGCCACGCCGCATTAACGCAGTAATTGAGGCAAAAGGAGCTCCAACCAAGTATTGAGTATTGTACATGCTCATATTTTTCATTTTCATACTTTTCAGTTGGCCAACATTTCTAAAAATCCCTTTTTTGTATTAGCCTTAAGTAATATTCTAATTTTGTGACACACGGAATTTTGGATTTTCATTTGTTGCCACTTCAAATCATCAAAATTAAATGAAATAAACATTTGAATGCATCAGTCTGTGTGCAATGAATAAATATAATGTACAAGTTACACCTTTTGAATGCAATTACTGAAATAAATCAAGTTTTTCAAAATATTCTAATTTACTGGCTTTTACCTGTATATATATATATATATATATATATATATATATATATATTTGTTTTTATCATTGATACCAAAATACAATTGTATTTATTTTTTTATTTAAGTAATATATTTGTATGTCTTCTCAATTGCTTTGTAAATGTATATCCTAAGAATTGTACAGCTATTGCAAAGCAATAAATAAAAATCCCAATTTGGATGCGAATCAATTTTTTGAGTACCCCTGGCGGCTTCACTTAATCACAAGTTGTTTTTTTTGGGGGGGTTGACACATTATTTAGAATTTTTGACTTAAGTTAAGCCTTGAATTAAATTGTATTTATGCTATTCTCTTTATTAGTATACAAAATAAGTATAATAAATAATACTAGTATAGTATTGAAACACATTAAGAAGGTTGTAAACTGTTTTGTGCTGTTGGTCCAACAATGAAAATACAGTAATTTATTTGGAAATAAAAATCCAACATTGCACAAATGTATTTGCCATGGTAAAGGCCGCAGCCAATTACAGTACATGCAATTAACGAGGGAATACTGTATTTCATCACGTAGTTAAAGCAACAAATTCCTAGCTATTGATGCTTGTAGCAAACTGCAGCTATTTTTTTTAACTAATACTGAGATGTAAAATAGTTAGAAAAATGTTATATATACTTAAAATGTAAAATTTACCAAAAATGAGACATAATATTTGGATCTTCTTAAGCCAAAGTATTACTAGTTCCACTGCCCCACCAGATGGTACTCTTTATTTCACTTTCTTTTCACTGTCATTTGATACATTTTGTTTAAAACAGTGTTAATTCACTTTCGAAATGAATGTGTCTAAAATGTAGACAAAAAACAGTATTATCAAAAGTACATGTGTATTTAGACTCTAAATACACATGTTGCATAATACTTTTGATAATACTGGGGGTTTTTTTTTCGATTTCTTCAGTTGGTACACTGTCTGGCTGAGCTCGCTGTACACACCTCAAGAATTCTACCAAGCAACAAGATGCAAGTAAAACAAGAAAAATAATATAATAATTCCCAGCTTTTTGTGGAAATTATTATTTTAATCTTACTGATTTCAGTGTTTCAACATATAGTGCTATTTTTCTGTTTGTAATGTGCATTTTACAGTTAATACACACCACTGTTTCAGTTTCAAAACAACATGATCATCCAAATGTTGTTTTTGTTCAAAGGTTGTTTGCAACTCTCTCACAGTTTTTCAAATCAAAGAGTACAACAAGAACGCCACCGGCAAGTTTATGTTCCCATTCGGGGTTTAACGGAACATATATTTGCATTGCAAAATGTATCTTACACAGCCATCATGTCAGTAAGAGGAAGGTGTAGTTTTTATGCACCCTCCTTTTTAAAATATATGTTCTAATTAAAGCATCACTGATTAGTTTGCAGTAAAAATAAATTAGGGAACCGAGTGGTGGTTTCTATATTTAGCTGTTTAGAGACATGTATGGATCCAAACACACAGATAAAAACTTCACGTAGTTGGAATTCTCTTATGCTTCTAATAGCCAGTGTGGTCTCTGTTTTCATGTCTCCCTTATCAGCCGTGGTGTGCCGTCAGGGCCAGCAAGGCCTTCTCTGCTGGCCTAACATAACCAGAAATCATGATCATAATTAAAGACAAAAGTAATTTTCAAGTTACTTTCACTAAATATCTAAAATTATTCATATTCTCTTCACGTCATATTATGCTCCTTCCAGTTCTGTTGTTTTTAGGTTAGAGTGTTTATCCAATCAGAATTCAGCTAGCTTTTGTTGCCATGCTGTACCAAATCTGCCCGAGGCCTTCAGAATCAACAATGCGGGCGTCCGTGCACTGTAAGTGAACGGGGACATACAGTTGATGGACAGTTGCGATAGCCAATAAGATCACAAGTTGTTGTCAGTAAGGCCTTCTAGATCAGTGTTTTTCAACCTTTTCTGAGCCGAGGCACATTTTTTTTCATTGAAAAAGTCCCAGGGCACACCACCAGCAAAAAACATAAAAGAATTAAACTCAGCACCCGATATTGACAGTGAAAAGTTGTTTTCGCAATTGTTGGATAAAAATTCTAACCATAACCAACCATGCACTGTAGCTCGTCTCAAAGTAGGTGTACTGTCACCACCTGTCACATCACGCTGTGACTTATTTGGAGTATTTTGGTGTTTTCCTGTGTGTAGTGTTTTAGTTCTTGTCTGGCGCTCCTATTTTGTTGTTGATTGTAATGTCATGTAGAGATGTACTTTGTGGACGCCGTCTGCTGCGCCACACGCTGTAAGTCTTTGCTGTCGTCCAGCATTCTGTTTTTGTTTACTTTGCAGCCAGTTCAGTTTTATTTTCGTTTTGCGTAGCCACTCCTAAGCTTCCATGCCTTTTGTTTATTTTTGGTTTAAGCATTATACACCTTTTTACCTCCACGCTGCCTCCCACTGTCACCTGCATATTGGGATCACGACATATCATGTTCCTGATGTCTACAAAGCAATTAGCTACCTGCTGCCACCTACTGATATGGAAGAGTATTACACGGTTACTCTGCCGATCTCTTGACATCACAAATAATTACTGGTTTGCAAATAATATTTTTAACCCAATTAGGTGAAATTACATAATTTACCACGGCACACCAAACAATATCCCACGGTACACTAGTGTGCCGCGGCACAGTGGTTGAAAAACACTGTTCTAGATGACCTAAGGCAGATATATATTGTGATTTTATGAGCTAGGTAACATAAGAACTCCATTACCCAGCATGCCACAGTAGTGAAGAGCATGCCCCACTTAGGTTGTTGAATGTAGTAGGATGTTTTTGATGAGCACGTTGTGGAGTAAACTTTAAGAACTCCGCAAACAAGCCTTGTCTGCATCTTTTATGATTAGACAAGACAACACATATATTTGCAAGGCCCTTTTCAAGACGGATATTTAAAGAGAAACAACATATTGTGAGACTATGTAGGCCAGGTACTACAAATTGTGTGTTCAGATATTGTATTTCTTTATTTTTTCACGTTTAATAATTTTTTTTCTAATTTAATTTTGACAGTATCACATATGTTTTAATTGCTAATGCGGGTTTATTGATTTTTAAATGCGCCAGAAAGTAACCCGTTTTGTACACTGTTGATGGTTTTTCACTGCACAGTAGTGTGTAAATGTGTTTCTGCATAGTATTTCCCCAGCAATGGTCATGTGGTGACATAAATGATGGTATTTTGAGAGGTAATCATTGGACACAGGACATCGCTGAAAGCCCAGGTGGGAAACGCACGGCCCGCCACTGCTTATCAGACATGTCTCTGCTAATTGTAGGGCCAAACATTTCAACCCAGTTTGCCTCCTACCAGAGAAGATGAGGCAACATTTCCACGGCGCAAAGAGAAAGGAGAGGCCAACCTTGACACCTTCCTGCTCTCTTCCTGCCATCTTGAGGTCATCCTTGATACGGTTCTTGCAGTGTTCGCAGGTGCAGTCAAAGAAGTATTGCGTCTTTAGTAGTCTCCGTCTCTCCTCTGAGAGATTGATGAAGTCCACGTAGGAGACGGTCAGCTCCTCACCCTCTGCAATCTTACCAGATGAACGCAGCTCAATCCTGAGAATTGGGGCGAGAAACATTGTTGACGTGCTGACTTTTGACCCATTGAAGTTGTTGCCTTGCTGTGTTGTTTTAGTCCAATCGGTGATGGGGAAAGATGGAAGTGAAGAGGTACGGTAATGATGTTAGCATTTACATGAGAAAAGAAAGAAAGAAAGAAAGAAGTTTCCTCATAACAGTTGTTCTCACAAAGTCACTTTTTATTTCGTCATGTTGTAAAATAGCAGGATTATTTGTTTGGCAATAATCTCAGAACATTTGAGAACAACTGGTGGAAAAAGCTAAATATGACCCTTGACCTCAATTAAATTGGCCATCTCGTGCAAAAAATAACTACAATGAGGGTTACAGTGGCATTAAGAAACATACATCATATTGCCAAAAGTATTTGGCCACCCATCCAAATGATGAGAATCAGGTGTCCTAATCACTTGGCCCGGCCACAGGTGTATAAAATCAAGCACTTAGGCATGGAGACTGTTTCTACAAACATTTGTGAAAGAATGGGCCACTCTCAGGAGCTCAGTGATTTCCAGCGTGGAACTGTCATAGGATGCCACCTGTGCAACTAATCAAGTCGTGAAATTTCTTCGCTCCTAAATATTCCAAAGTCAACGGTCGGCTTTATTATAAGAAAATGGAAGAGTTTGGGAACAACAGCAACTCAGCCACCAAGTGGTAGGCCACGTAAACTGACAGAAAGGGGTCAGCGGATACTGAAGCGCATAGTGCAAAGACTTTCTGCACAGTTAGTTGTTACAGAGCTCCAAACTTCATGTGACTTTCCAATTAGCCCACGCACAGTACGCAGAGAGCCTCATGGAATGGGTTTCCTTGGCCGAGAAGCTGCATATAAGCCATACATCACCAAGTCCAATGCAAAGCGTGGGATGCAGTGGTGTAAAGCACGTTGCCGCTGGACTCTATAGCAGTGGAAACGCGTTTTCTGGAGTGATGAATCACACTTTTCCATCTGGCAATCTGATGGACGAGTCTGGGTTTGGAGGTTGCCAGGAGTACGGTACATTTCGGACTGCATTGTGCCGAGTGTGAAATGTGGTGGAGGAGGAATTATGGTGTGGTGTTGTTTTTCAGGAGTTGGGCTTGGCCCCTTAGTTCCAGTGAAATGAACTTTGAATGCTCCAGGATACCAAAATATTTTGGATAACTCCATGCTCCCAACCTTGTGGGAACAGTTTGGAGCGGGCCCCTTCCTCTTCCAACATCACTGTGTGCCAGTGCACAAAGCAAGGTCCATAGATACATGGATGACAGAGTCTGGTGTGGATGAACTTGACTGGTCTGCACAGAGTCCTGACCTGAACCCGATAGAACACCTTTGGGATGAATTAAAACGGAGACTGAGAGCCAGGCCTTCTCGACCAACATCAGTGTGTGACCTCACCAATGCGCTTTTGAAAGAATGGTCGGAAATTCCTATAAACACACTCTGCAACCTTGTGGACAGCCTTCTCAGAAGAGTTGAAGCTGTAATAGCTGCAAAAGGTGGACCGACATCATATTGAACCCTATGGGTTAGGAATGGGATGGCACTTCAAGTTCATATGTGAACTAAGGCAGGTGGCCAAATACTTTTGGCAATATAGTGTATCTGTAAATAAGGCTGCTGTACCAAAGTAATTTCCTTCAAAGGATTGTGCAGCCCTTTGAGACACTCGTGATTTAGGGCTATATAAATAAATATTGATTGATTGATTGATAAAGTATCTCAACTACGACACATTGTTGCTTTAAACAATGTTTCAGTTCATGTAAATACGGTTTATTATAAGAGAATGTAAAGTGAAAAACCATGACAACACACACCGCACTCACACTGTGCACACAAAGTGACAAAACAGCTTCTGCGTGGAGGATTAAACCGTTTAGAAAAACAGGTTAGGGTGAATGATGTGAAAATAAGGAGAAAAGAGGAAGTGCACTGTGAGGATTCCGGTAAAAGGTTCAAGCTTTTAAAGCAGGGGTGTCAAACTCATTTTAGATCGGGGGCCACATGGAGATAAATCTATGAATAGAATCTGAATAGATTATGTGATAATGTTCATCAGTCGATTCATTGGTGTTATCTTTAATCGATCAAGACAAAATAATAATATCAAAATCAAATTACAGGATGTTATTTATAGGGATGTCCGATAATGGCTTTTTGCCGATATCCGATATTCCGATATTGTCCAACTCTTTAATTACTGATACCGATATAAACCGATACCGATATAAACCGATACCGATATCAACCGATACATACAGTCGTGGAATTAACACATTATTATGCCTAATTTGGACAACCAGGTATGGTGAAGATAAGGTACTTTTTTTTTAAAGTAATGAAATAAAATAAGATAAATAAATTAAAAACATTTTCTTGAATAAAAAAAAAAGTAAAACAATATAAAAACAGTTACGTAGAAACTAGTAATTAATGAAAATTACTAAAATTAACTGTTAAAGGTTAGTACTATTAGTGGACCAGCAGCACGCACAATCATGTGTGCTTACGGACTGTATCCCTTGCAGACTGTATTGATATATATTGATATATAATGTAGGAACCAGAATATTAATAACAGAAAGAAACAACCCTTTTGTGTGAATGAGTGTGAATGAGTGTAAATGGGGGAGGGAGGTTTTTTGGGTTGGTGCACTAATTGTAAGTGTATCTTGTGTTTTTTATGTTGATTTAATAAAAAAAAATACAAATAAAAAAAAATAATAATAAAATGAATAAATAAAAAAACGATACCGATAATTTAAAAAAAACGATACCGATAATTTCCGATATTACATTTTAACGCATTTATCGGCCGATAATATCGGCAGGCCGATAAATACGACAGGCCGATATTATTTGACATCTCTAGTTATTTATATAGTTTGCTCAATTTCCTCGACTGGTGCACTAACATCATGTGGTTTACTTTTCTTTACATATGTAGCACCATCTACAAAGATACAAAGAATTGCTATTGTGACATCTAGTGGACACATTTAGAACAGCAGTTTCTTTCATTCAAAAATGAAAGAAACTCAAAAATGGCTCATTTTTACACTTGGCAAACTCATCCCGCGGGCCGGATGAAAACCTGTTCGCGGGCCTGATCCGGCCCATGGGCCTTACGTTTGACACCCCTATTTTAAAGTATCGGAATGTTGGGATGTAACCTCAGGTGCGCTACAAAGATGGGAGGGTGTGCTGAAGCATTGACTGTGTTCTCAGTGCCATTTTTAATAGACAACACACACACACAAGCCTTATCTTTAGAAATAACACACCTCGGTTGAGAATGATACATAGTATTCACAGCCGATTGACTGAAAGACAAACAGGGAGCAGTTTTACACACACACACACACACACACACACACACACACACACACACACACACACACACACAAACAGACGTACTGCAACGTCACGCACAGCAAAAACAACAAATGCCCACTTAGGGGTTATAGACGTGACTAACACAGGTGACTTACTTGCCGTGGTTCAGGATGACAGTGCAGTTGGGCCAGCAGTCATGATTGACGAGACACAGGTTGGGGAAGAGGCCCACTCCCACGGCCTGAAGACCCCGCTGGTCGCTAACAGTGAAGCCGTTGCAGTTAATCTACAAGAAGTCAGAAAGTTTAAAAAATACTGATATTAAAATAACCTCAATTAAGGACCTGAGCGT